>NC_142763.1:9782500-9862500 GCF_054948205.1 Urtica dioica subsp. dioica
CCATCCACGGGTGAAGGCTACTTCGCCGATCAGGTCTCATTTTGATGATGTTGTGATTTAAGTTCTGCTAACATTTTTTTGGAAATATTATGGAGGGATTTTTTTATTTTATTTTTTCATGGTAAAACACTTATCTGGGTATTAGTATTAAGCAATTTTCTATAGAAAGACTAATAAAAATAAAGCTTATATATTTCCAATTTGTTGACAGATGCTCCATTATTTTTTTAAGGGGAAGATCTTCTGAACTTCATCAAGTAGGATCTTCTGGTAATCCTTTCCTATCAAAACAATTTAATTAATCTATTTTTTTTGTGCGATACTCGATCTCTCATGAGTCCAGCTTTTCTTTCTTTCTCTTATTGTTCTCGATTGTATTTTTTTTGTTCTATTCTGAAATATACACTTTTTCTCCAGACTGTTCTAATTTACTTGATCATTTCCCCATGTTCGTCAAGATTAGTTCTGCGCTGATGTCGAAGTTGAAGGTCTAGATCTTCCGGCTTATTTACTATCTTAGGCTGAGTATTGCGGATCACATACACTCGGCTTCGAGGACTGCCATTGCCGCATCTTCAACTTCAAGTGGTGGTTCGAACTGATCCACGGGTGAACGTTACCTCGCCGATCAGGTCTGATTTTGTTACGTGTGGTGATGGAGGAAAAGTGAGACTGAACAAAGAGAATGAACAAAAAAAAGTAAAAGAATGAACAAAAGTAAAAAAAAAAAAAAGTAAAAGAATGAACAAAAGATTAAAAAATGAAGTTAAACACAACAAATAGAAATTGATTGTGGTCAGATTGTTACATATTGATGTACAATGGCTGAATTTGTTGTATTGGTCTGATTGTAGTTTTGAAGACGAAAGAGCAGAAGTTGGTGTCGATTTCTTCGGTGAAGGAGCATGGAATATATAGGCCGCTTGGAAAGAAATGAAAAACTTTCCAGAAATTTCATGAAATAGCTGTTGATGATTTTTGCAATGCAAATATCTGGAGAATTCCAGACAATTAATTTACTTCGGGCAGCTCCAACGATTTAAAACTGTCATATGTGGATGTCGGTTTGTATTCCAGAATATTCTAAGTCAGAGTGGCATTTTTGTGATTTTTTTTTCTTTTAGGAGTAGTTGTAATATTTTAATCAGAATGACATTGGCATGCCATGTAATTATGAGACTTTTAAAGGGTATTTTTGTCAAATTTTTTAAGTGTACTGTAGACTTAACAGTAATATGAGTCTGCGTGAATAGTGATTCCGGATTCTCCTTTATATATATATAATAATATATATATATATATTATATTTATGTTTGTGTTAATTAAAGGAGACATTGGGGTGTATGTTTATAGATGCTGACAGAAGATAAAGAGCACAGATGATTTGAAATGCATGGAAGCTATAGCATCTCACTCATTCGTGCTCTCTATCTTTCTGTCGTCGTCACTTTGATATTTAACATTATCACCTAAAGTCCCTCTGGTATAACCTGGTGTTTTTTAATCTAAATTTTTTTTATTTTTTTTATTTACTGTGTTATATTGTTCGTGGGGTATTTTTATGATAGTAGAGTTAATCTTTTGCTTTTATTACAGACGCATTGATTTTAAAATTTTGCCGATCTACATACATCTCTAGGGTTTTTTATGTATATGTATATTTCTAGGGCTGACCTCTAATTTCAGCGTGGCATACAATTTACAGATTCTCATTTGATTATGAGTGTATCGATGATCAAGTTCATTTCGTATTTCTGATGCGTGATTTTCCTACCGAAAGCTAGTTTTGAAAATCCACTCTTTCCATTTAATGTTTTGAATACCTTTTTATTTTACTTTATCCTGACAGATCATTGCAATCCGTATATTTATTCCACTGTTAAGATATATCTGAAGAAATAATTCACCCATACAAATAACATATGAGTTCTGTTATGAACTAGTATTTTTTTTTAGCAACTACAAAACAAAAGCTTTGTTTGGCTTAGTTTAAGTGTTGTATATGTAATTTTGAGATGTTCTTTTCAATACCATCTGTATCAGTGTGCATACATTGGAATGTTTCTAAGAGCTGGAATCTATTTAGTGGCAAGTGTTTCGACACGTTTTTATCGTAAAAGGGTGTTTTGATGTCTGATGTCATAATTATTAAAAAGAAGAAGAAGAAATTTGAAGTCTCATTATGTACATTTTTTATTTATTAGAAGCAAAAATAACTTCCCGTTTATTGCAAACCCTAAACCTACATTATTAGCTATATATAACAAAAAACAAAATATAAGCAAAATAACATATATATCTATGTATGGATTATATGTAATTTCTGCAGATTCAAAACCCTAGAATTGGAGGACGGTGGTGACCGAAAAGCCCTTTTGGAATGGTGGTGACCGGAAAAACCCTTTTGTAGGAACGATGTGATGAAATCAAGTGTGTCTTATTTGGTGAAAGCCAATATCATTCTTCAATAATCTTACCAGCTATTGTAACTTTGGACGATTACAGTTAATGTCGCCACAAACATTATACGACTAATTGGAAGAATGTATATGGGACTGAATGCAAATTAAGTTGTTTTTTAAGTCTTTATCTTTCTGGGAGAGTGTTTTTGAGGGATATAACTTTTTATAATGCCTTTTTATCAAGGGGTATACTTGCAAACATGGATTTAAATGTCGCCGAAATTCCCCGATTTTCGCCGGCGGTGTCGTTTTCGTCGGGAAAACGGCCGACGAACTCATGAAAGTCGTTTTTCCATGTTATTTCGTTTGATTTTCTCTGAAAATGACATGCCGTTTGTCCATGTTATGTCGTTTTCGGCTTGAAACTATAAACTCATATTCTGGAAAAATAAAATGGCGGAAGCAAAATGAGGAAGAAGAAGATGAGAGAGGGGAGAGGAGAGAGACGAAGTGAGAAGAGGGAGAGAGAGAGAGAGAGAGACCTGACCTACAATACACTACGTATATAATATACAATCACTGCATAATAGATAACATATTATATCATGACCTGACCTATATGCACTAAGGCCCATTTTCAACAAAAATGTGTAATAAGTGGGAAAATTACAATACTAACGCTTATACGCTTCTTTCAAAACATTATAATGTTTTTCTTTTTTTTTTTGAAATATTTAGGATATTAATACATTCAATATACACTCTTTAGTATATATATTACACAATTATACAATTTCAGTCTACATATTTTAGTATACAATTACATGGTACTGTATAAAAAAAAAATTAAAGTGATAACAATGATAAGAGTATACAAAATAATTGAATGAGCGAAAGACACAAATACTACTTCAAAAATGTTAATTTCGATGATAAAATTAATAAGAGCGTTCATTTTGCAGGTGCGTTTGCGCTTGGCCAATTTTGACGCACGTAGGTAAGAACTCAAATTATTATGATGAAATCATGAATTAGGACTACCAACATAATTGCAATCTGTATTGTATAATTTTGTAATAATTTTATTTAGCACTGCAGTTAAATAGCCTTCTTCAATCATTGAAATTTTATTTTAACAGCCAACGTTCGATTGATAATTGAAAATTCGTTACTCAACTTATGAACTAATCGAAAGGGTCAAAAATACCTTTTGACCGGTTTTAAATTAAAAAATAAATAAAATAATAAATTATTTACATGGCAGTTTCTTAACTTAATTAATATTTAATTAATTTTCTTTCTCCATATAATTGTTGATAAGTGTTAATGACAGTTTATCATAGTTTTGTTTTTTGTTTGCTGTTTAAATTGATTAATGGTAGTTTAACAAATGGGTTTTAGAATTACTTGTTTTTTTACGCTATAGTAGTTTATAACACACTTTTTTATTTAAAATATTCAGAAATGATAGCTTACCCTTAAATAATTGAAATCATACATGCATGTATTATACAAAGAATAATCAAACACGTGCAATTTATGATACTACATAACAAAAAATTGAAACGTAAATGTCCTTGAATGCTCTCTTTCCTGGATTCAGGCTGAAATACAGCTCAATTAAAAAATAAATATTAATTATTAACTATACGAGATTTAGAAAGAAAAAATCAGAAACACATAATTGATAATTGTAGTAACTGTTATTACATATAGTGAACGCCGTTAAATAAAACTTGTTATCGTAGAGGGAGACATCTGGCTGAAAAAGCATAACATGCAATGACTAATGACTAAGTTAAGAATTGGAGAGATCGTGATTGTACCACCTTGCTTGTGTTTAGCAGCTGCTGACAAGTAACAGACATGTAATAACATTTGCCACGTTATAATAAGGAAGAATTTCGCAATAATGCGTTTTTTATGAGCAAAAAACAGCTGTATTTATATATATAGACAAATGTCAAGCGTATAAGAGAGGAAAGAAAATACAGCTGCCCAAAGCGACGTGGCTTGCTCAGGATTCATTAGCTTGTTCTTAATTTTTTTTTAATTAATCTATGTAGATAAATGAAAGTTCAGGAAGTATATAACAACTCCTCTTTTAATGAGTTGGTTTTGATTGCGAGATTCTACAAAGAAAACATGTCTGAAAATATTTTTGTATTGTTATGAGAAATATCTGATGTTGGACTTAATGTTATGATAGTACCTATAATAATAGAACCGAGAGAGAGAGTATGTGGATAGTAACAAATCTATTTTGAAAGGCGGTTTGACCCATTCTTGTTTGCTTTCTTCAAGTTTCATTATATCTCTGTAACAGTTTAAGAAGAGAAAAGCTTGCGTTTATGCATTGTTTTGAATAATGAAATGTTAAGCCACTTCTGATTCTAATTTTAAATTTTTTTGTATTATGCATTCATATATGTTAACGTTTGGATGGGAGGTATATCCAGGGTGGGCAAAGAAGGGGTGAGAGAGAGATAGAGAGATTGAATTCATAGAATCATCAATCAATATGAAAAACCATACACAATTCCGAGCCCAATACACCAAAACCTACTAGAAAATAAACTCTGTTCACAATTCAAGAAGTGAACCAATCCCTCCGATTAGACTCCACTATCCAGCTAATAGAAAATTAATAGTCTAAAATAATAGATTAAACAACTCTTTTCATAAGCCTACCCACTCCGAACACTTATTTATACTAAAACATAATTAAATAAATAAATAGCATGTAACTCAATAACTAATGTACTAATTTACCAAACCTAAGAGCAGCCAATGCATATGTCACGACCCGCGAGCTCTAGCTCGCACGCGAGCCGCGAAGTACTTACATCTCTTTCCTCCAGAATATTTAAATAAACATAGCATTTGTATATAGTAAGCGGAAATAAATTAAATAGCTATAAGACATATATCATAAGTAATAGAATTTTCGGGGAAATTTTTCGCTTTTATTTCACATACAAGTCTTATAGCGACTATATACATAACAAAACACACTCGTTTGTTTTGGACATATCTTACATATAACTTATATACAAACATGGACGCAAAACAAGTAACTAGAATACAAGTTTACTAGTTACATAATAAAACACCATTTTTCCCCGTTTAAAACAAAAACTCTCATTGCCACAGGTCGAGCGACGCAAGCCTGGACTAGATCTCCTCCTTCTACCCGAGTAAAGCCTTTCCTTTGCCTACATTACCAAGGGTCATAAACTATGAGTCGAAAGACTCAGCAAGTGGGAGTCTATCTAGTAATAAAAGCGACTAGATGACATGTGACGTGCACATAACACATAAATTATGCATGAAAGACATATGATTCCTATCATATGATATGCAAGCACGTGCATACTTACTACATGTGAACTTGTCATCCTGATCTTCAGGTCATCCAACCACCCACTGCAACAACCCTCAGAATGACAAGTAGCCAACCCTCAGACCCGAGCAATTTAATCATGAGGGTGACTCCAAGTTTTAAACTTCGTCTAGGATCCTCTAATGGTACCATCTCCAATCATAGGGGCGCTCAGGAGCTCCCTGAAAGCTCAGACGTGCCCGGCACGCCGGCAGTTACCAATTACAACACTGCGCCCGTCAGGTATCCCTGACAAAAACACAAGTCTTCAGACTTGCTGGTACCACCGACATCTGTTCTTTTTAAATGTTTGGTACCCGATGGAATCAGAGTACAGCCCTAAACTACAACGGGAAGAGCATCGTTTCGAGTAAAACTCGATTAAATATTGTTTAATATGCTCGTCATAGTATTTTGAAAGAGAAATCAAGGTGTGACCCTTGTAGTCCCTAGAACAGATATCTCAGCTGGAATCTGAGAAACGTCTGTCCCTGCTTTTCCCGTAAACCCGTCTATCGGGTGAATCTAAAATTAGTAAGTCAAAGGAAGATTAACTAATCAAATAAGAAACGGCTTGGGTTGTTAGCGGGTTACGCTTGAACTTAACGGGACAAACCCGAAGCTACATTTTCAATAATAGTAGCCGAAGCCTTAATCTTGATTAGTTTGTCAAATTCATGGGCTTTCAACTACTCTTGTTTACTAACACAGTAAAATGCACATAAACATGTGATTCCCTTGGTAAGTAGTTGACTTAATTCCCACTTACATGGACTCCTGATTCGCTAGCTCCTTCCCCCTCTAACGCCTAATCGTTACGGCGATAGCTGAAAATATCTGAGGAATAAAATGGAGCGTTGAACACCATTAGTTCTGCACTAGCAGAAATACTAGTCTACAAATTCTCATCCCAGAGAAACTGAACAAGGCGCACGGAACTCATATCCGTCACACGCAAAACATACGTTCTTACTTAAGAGAATCAGAGAAAACAAGAACACGATTCCCACATGAAACAGTGATCAAGAGAGAGAACAAGTCCTACAAGTAGCGACTAAACATGAAACTCGAGATTAGCTATGCTAAGGAAGCATTTAATAACCCAAATCCCTTGGGCCGAGCCCAAAACTAGAACCGAAACTCAACGTTAAGAACCCAAGAGGGAGAAAAACTTGTTCCTTTCCACAACGATCCACAAGAACCAAAATCACTACTCTTAGACTTGTAAAGAAAGTCTTACCTCTAAGATCATAGAAATTAGAATAACCCGTTGGTTAGACTATAAGCGTAGTTAATAAAACAACCCGTTTAAAAACTATAGATATAGGTTTTGAAAATAATACTAATCTTAATTATGGAAATATGTTATAATAAGTAAAATAATTAATTAAAAATAATTAGAATACTTAGCTTAAATAATAATCAAGAAAGAATAATAATAAGTAAGGTTGTACAAACCTTTATTTTCAAAACCACTTAATTATTTTTTTTCAAAACTTAATACTTGTAATAAGAAACATAAAATATGGTTTAGCTTAATTATGAGCTGTAACAAAAATACTTTAAGCTTAATCATAAGCTTATAGGTTATAAAATTATTTTTGAAAAACATTACAATACGGGAATGTTTCGGATTCAATCACACACGTTCGGTACTCGTAACTCACGGAAACCGACACTCACGGAAACCGACACTCTCGGTTTATCTCGAACCCACGAACCATAGCACACCTGAAGCACCCGATTTGAATCCGAAACAACTCACTAACTCACGTGATTAGTATCATAAACGTACATAACTATTTTACGAATAATATTACATATTATAGTTAAAAGACTTTTAGTAGAAACGACTCGGTTAACAATTAGAGTCGGGAGCCGGTACATTCACGACTCGTCGTCGCCGCCGTCGCTGTTCAAACGCATCGTCGCCGACGCGGAAACGAAAGGATGCCGAGTCGCTGTCGTCGCTGCGTAACTCACTCTGCCTCGACACGCTGAGGTTTCGCAGCCCGTGTCTGCACCGTCGCTGCGCGCTGTCACAGCCTCAAGACATCTCACCGAGCCGTTGACGTATCGCTCGAACTGAACAGCCCCTCTTTGCCTTGTCGCTGAACCCGAACAGCCCTCGCTGCTCGCCCGCGACTCGCCGGAACCATCCTTGCTGCATCCTCGTACCTGCGGTACGAGCTCGGAGAGACACGCAGCACCAACAAGAGAGCATGGTTAGATTAAAAATTGAACCGAGGATACCCAAGTTTCTCGATTCGAAATCAATTCCCGAACAAGGCATTCGGAAATCGAACACTCACCCGATCCTAACCCGTCCCACGCTCAGCAACAACAACAACAAAAACCAAAGACGAGCAACACTTTCAACCAAGTAAATTTTCTAAAAAGAACCTATGTTATTCACATCCTAGCGAGTCTCCGACTCGTCTAAAAACACCACAAATTCAGATCCGATCCTACGCATATCAGTACCACACCACAGACAAAACAAAAATCCACTCAACATACTTCAAAGCCAAGCACATACTCTGAAATCCGAAACCTCCAAAAATCAGCCCAAAAGTGAACCAAAACACAACTTACGTGAAAACTGAAATTGAACAAGTAAAACTCCAATTTTCAACACTTAAAATCAGAGTCCTAATCAACAATTAACTGATTCAAGCATCACACATGAAAACCCCCAATTTTCCCTTCCAAATTTTCGGCCAAAATATCCATAAAAATCTGAAAATCCTAACTCAAATAATTTCAGCTCACTACAAGCACAAACCGAGCCCAAACACAAGCAACCCACGAAATCAACCAAATGAACTCAAAAACCCCTAATAGGAAAACATAGGAATCGGACTAGAAACAAAGAAAACGAGTTGGATTTCCTACCTTGATGTAGAAAACGAACCCACAACTCTCGGCTTCTCCTACTCCACGAAATCCCGCTCAACCTTGTGGAGAGAACAAAATCGGAGCCAATGATTCTCAGCGTGATTGAAGAAGATGAACGAAGGAAAAGAAAAAGAAATGGAGATGAAGAAGATGAATAACGGGAAGGAGAAGAAGAGGACGAACTCACCTAAACCACTCCGGCGTCTCTCGGTCGTTGTTCTCTCTTTTTTTTTTTCTTCCGTGCGTTTTTTTTTTTCCCCTTCTTGCTTTGGTTTGTTCCAACGTGAAAGTGAAAAGATAAGGGTAATAGAAGAGTCTAGAATACTATATGTGTGGCTGAGAAATTAATGGGATAAGGACCAAAAATAATCCTACTAACTTCCTCATTCTCAAATTTCCTTTCAAATAAACCACCTTTTGTTTGCAAATCGATCCTTTTACTCTCAAAATAAACATCTCGTCCATAATTAAATGGAAACGATTTAGAAAATAAACCGAGATAATTTCTCGTTGATTCTAATTTATTTTGAATATATTTAAGGTGTTTCGGAAATTATTTTCACTCCCGAGACTCTTCTTAGTACTCGAGGACTCACCGAAAATATTATTCGGGAAATTAAAATCATTCGAGTCCAACTCGAAATTCTCAACTCATTCCGAAATCTTTAATTGACCTTAAATATTTATTTTCTAAATCTAGGACCATTTCACGCTCTAGTGAAATTATAATTTGCAACAATACTCGATTTAAGGAAAAAACTCGTTCATTGATTCCAACGTTCACAAGACGAGTTACACAAAAAGCCTTACTTTACAGCATACCTCCGATGAGTCTACGGAACTGATGCTTCTGAGGAAGGGTGACAGATAGGCTAAAGGGTGGGCTTTCAGCTTTTCTATGAGGGGGGTTTTAATATTATTTTATTATTATAATGCTTTAGCTAGCTATAATGCTTTAACCCTATAGGCTACGTAAGCTAGCTAGGGTTTGTGAAAGCTCACACGTCCATTCACCTCTGCTCTCCTCAAAACCTGGTGGTACATTAATCTCTCTCTTCTCTGACACTCCCTTCCTCTGCCTCGTCACCTTGATACGTAATAACGTGTGATATATTAAAGCGGATTTATATATGTATGGTTCATTGATTTCAACTATCGCAATTATTGATTTTTGCATAAATGAGATTGTCGTTCGTCATATATAAATTGGGTTCACCGGCTTATCTGCTGTTTTTTAAGACCACAAGCAAAAAGTCACGCGCATGAGAATAGTTTGCGATGAAAAAGAAGAAGAAAAGAGCACAGTGGTTCCCAAAAAGTTCAACAAAGCTCTTCTTACTCTATCTATCTACTTCTTCTCACTTTATTCCTCGTCACGTGACTTCTATTATTATGGCTGTGTATTGCGATGACGATGTGATATGCCCTTGAAAAAGACGTAAATCATAAATAAACAACTAATTAACATATATATGGTTGTGCGTTGAATATAGGAATCTAACCACACTATGTGTATATATAAAAGCCGGAGGAAAATGTTTTTCTTTTAATCTTAATACTACCTTAATTTAACTGTTAACTATTTTCTTTCTCTCTCTCTTTTTTTTTTTTGCTAGCAAACTGTTAACTATTTTCAGGAATCCCCGGTGGGCGATGACGAACAATTTTCATAGCAAGTTAGCAACTTCTTCAACTATAAAAAGTTTTGCCTAAAAATTAAAACCCGTCACAAAAGTATTAACAAAGAGAGTGAGAATAAAGAAACCCACATCCTCATTTTAAAGGAATAATACTAGAATTATGATCACTTTAATAATTTTGTACCAAAATTCATTAATTACATTTTAATAAAAAAAATTATTACTTATCTATAGGAGAGAGAAATGTTTGGTATCAAAATATTTCTAAATGACTAGTCATTTAATTTTTTTTTGTATTTATTTCTTAATCATTTAATTTAATTACATTTAATATTTTAACAAACACATTATGTTTAAAAAATAAATAAACTAACACATTTAACTCTCTCTCTCTCTCTCTCTCTCTCTCTCTCTCTCTCTCTCTCTCTCTCTCTCTCTCTCTCTTGCGTGGCTGATTATATGGGTTGTTAAATGCTAACGGCGTCGGACTGCATAAAAGCGACGTATGGTTCATTTTCGTTCTTGATATTTATTTTGTTCTTCGTGTTAGATTTTGTTCTTCCTTTACATTTTTTTCCTAGTTTAGAGTTTAGATCTTTTCATTAATATATAATGTATGCGAAATGGAGTGATATGTGAAGTAAATTAATATAATTTTTTAAAAGTTTTTTGGAATCTGGAAAAAAAAATTATTTCTTTGAAGATCTATTGATATCTTTGTCAATAAATTTTTGTACGTCAATAAATCTTCAAAGAATATGAAAGTGAAGTATTAAAAGAGATGTAATTTATAAGAGAAATGAAAAAGGAAATTAATAAAGTTAAAAAGGTGAATGTACAAAAGGCAGTAATAGTTCCAAATTAAAACACAAGTAATGGGTTTTGATACTATCAAAATGATCATAATTTCGATATTATCTCAATTTTAAATATATGTTTCTCTTTACTCTGGTTTCCATCGAATCTTCTCGAATCTAAATAATTCAATAAAAATTAAATTGGTTGTCGTTTTTTCTTAATTAGATTTTTCATGTTTTACGCATACCCAATTTTTCTTGTGTTGTTTAAATGGAGAGAATATATAAAAGAAAGGAAATTATGATGGAAAATGTTTAACTAACATTGGGATTTCATTGGAAAAATTACATGGATGGTATTTTAAAAGTGCAACGTTCCAAATATAGTTGGTGTTTTGAATCCTTTCAAAGTTTAGAGGTTTTCAAACTGTAAATGTCATCTTTCTTTTAAATAAAATAGTAAACAGTAAATTAAATTAAATATAACCCAAAACAGTAACAATTTTTGGATTAAAAAAAATCTATAAACATAAAAAAAATGACAATTAAAAACTTGAAAAAGATTATTTTTGTGATAAATATTTGGACCATATTAGTTTTAAAAAAAACACTATCACAAACAATTTTCACAAATATATTCTATTTTTCATGAAAAATAGGGTGGAAAATAAAGCGTCTAAATTTTAAATGCGGGCCGTATAAATTTCTATTTTCTCACTTTATTCTCATATTTACCCTTTATTTTCCATAACATCAAAAACAAGATATAATTTTTATTTTTCCTCTTAATTTCACTTCCATTTATATGATCACTCGTGTTTTCTCATTCTCTCATATATTGAATTCCAAACGGGTAACAGAGGATAGTCTATGAGGTGTCAGTTTCCTTCTAATACAATTCTTGCGTATGCGGTCAATCGTGGTATCCTTTTTTTTTATATACAATTAAGAAGTAAAAAGTTATTCAACTTTTCGTTTTGTTGCAACTATTTACGATTTTGTATCTTAAGAAGCATAATAGAATTTCAAGGAATATGCAAATAAAAAAATAAAAATAAAAACTTGTAAATTTCGGATTCACACATCTTATAATACAATGAACTTGATAAGATTATAGCTAGTTTCTAGTAATGGTATCCGATTCTCTACCAAAGTTCATTGAAAAGACCAAGCATTTTGTGCCTTTCTTTTTCTTCTAGCACAAAACATAGCTCACAAAGTTCACAACATCATAGCAAAAAAATAAGAATTTTTTTTTCCTTTGACATAAATTTTGTTGTTCAGTCACCATATCTTATCCAATGGTGAAAATAATAATAATAAATATTATTTTGCTAATTAATATTCAGAAATGAAAGCTTACCCATAAATAATTGAAATCATACATGCATGTATTATACAAAGAATAATCAAACACGTGCAATTTATGATACTACATAACAAAAAATTGAAACGTAAAAGTCCTTGAATGCTCTCTTTCCTGGATTCAGGCTGAAATACAGCTCAATTAAAAAATAAATATTAATTATTAACTATACGAGATTTAGAAAGAAAAAATCAGAAACCCATAATTGATAATTGTAGTAACTGTTATTACCAATTATTAATCATACGTGATAAAAAAAATAATAAAAAAAAACCCAAAACTCAAGAATGAATTCATAGAATCATCAATCAATATGAAAAACCACACACAATTCCGAGACCAATACACCAAAACCTACTAGAAAATAAACTCTGTTCACAATTCAAGAAGTGAACCAATCCCTCCGATTAGACTCCACTATCCAGCTAATAGAAAATTAATAGTCTAAAATAATAGATTAAACAACTCTTTTCATAAGCCTACCCAGTACTCCGAACACTTATTTATACTAAAACATAATTAAAATAGCATGGAACTCAATAACTAATGTACTAATTTACCAAACGAGTGTACCATGCTAAGTAGAACTAAAAAAGTCAGGATGAGTCTACGGAAGTGATGCTTCTGAGGAGGGGATCTTAAGAACGGAGCGAAAGCGTGAGGCACAAAGAGACCTTTGACTCGCCTGACGTGAAGCGCTTCGTTTGTGGGAGCTCGAGCTTGGTGAATATGGTCAAGTTTGCAGCTGGAAAGCAGGATTTCTTCCTCGGTTTCTCCTATTTCGTTTGTGTTCGGTTCGTCCTCGGAATCCCGTGGATTTTCTCCCACGGGCTTGAGTTCGACGTCTTTCAACTCTACTGTCGGTATCTTTTGAATATAGTATACCAACAAAAAAAAATTATGATCAAGTCAGCGAAACATTCTTCTTCTGATTCACTTTAATTATTGTTGAACACTGAAATCACATTGTGAACGATAAATTAACTTTTAATATTTTGTCCCTTCTTTTGGATTTAGGCTTATAGTTTAGTGGCACGAGAATGGAGATCATCTTCGATCAACATGAATACCATCATTTAGACAAAATTCTGTAAGTGCTCTAAATAGTGGATCATTTTATATGTGTTTTTCGATTTCACAAGAAGAAAGAAAGCTGATATGAACCTTGAAGATTTCAATAGAATGGTACTGAATACAAGATAATCAAGGAATTCGAGAGACCCCAAACTCTCTCAGAAGGCTAGCCTTGCACAAAGGTAAATGATTATTTCTAACCTCTATTTATAGACTAAGTGACAGTCAACATATAAATTATATTTCCAGTCCTAACAAAAACATCTATAGTTCTGGACTATCCCACGAACCACGTATTAAATGAACATTTTGGAGCCAAAATTACCAAGACATGAGAAAAGGAAAGCAATTTTCTTTTGTGTTGTCATACATCTTTTGTGTTGTCATACATCTCTTGGCAACGTGAGTGTTGTCGTAACATAACCTTATCACATAATTATTAACCTTATCTCTTTCTGAAAAAAATAAACTTATCTTTTGCAGCATTTTTTTTTTTTTTTTTTTGCTTACCCCAATGCTTTTATCTTCTGCCAACTGAAATTTTTTACATTTCATTCATGTCCCACCTCGTTTAATTAAAGTCCCACCTCGTTTTATTAGTTATTTTGTTGGACATAACGTTAAATGACATTTCATTCAAACAACTAATGGTTCGAATAGAATTAACCATGCAAGTGCCACTGTGAAGTTTCAAGACACATGAATGTGAACTAAAATAAATATCCACTTTCTATTCAAAAAGCCATGTTTACGCATGAAACATTATATATAATACGACAACAATATATATACTCTCTTTTTTTTTCAACCCCTATGTGTGTGAATCAATGAGACAAGCTAGAGATATGACATGTGTGACGAGGGATTCTCTTTTGTGTTGTCATACATCTCTTGGCAACGTGAGTGTTGTCATTATAACATTAATTATTAACCTTATCTCTTTCTGAAAAAAAAAAAAAAAAAAAAAACTTATCTCTTGCAGCTTTTTTTTTTTTTTTGGCTTACCCTAATGCTTTTATCTTCTGCCAACCGAAATTTTTTACATTTCATTCATGTCCCACCTCGTTTTATTAGTTATTTTGTTGGACATAACATTAAATGACATTTCTCTCTAACCAAACAAATAATGGTTCGAATAGAATTAACCATGCAAGTGCCACTGTGAAGTTTCAAGACACATGAATGTGAACTAAAATAAATATCCACTTTCTATTCAAAAAGTCATGTTTACGCATGAAACATTATATATAATACGACAACAATATATATATATATATATATATGTGTGTGTGTGTGTGTGTGTGTGTGTGTGTGTGTGTATTGAGCAGGAAATAAAATTTCAGGAAAGGCAGATGTGTCTAAATTTATTTCATAAGGGTAAATTAAAATAATTATTTTATCATATGCTTAATTATTTCAACTCATTTAATTGTTCACTTGATTAAAAAATATGGTTATAAGTATATACTTGTCATGTGTAAACATATAAGATATATGTATGTCTATGGAATTTATGTATGGTATTATATATGTATTTGTGTTATTATAAACCAAACCAAATATCAAATATCAGCCAGTTTACTGGTTCTTGAAAGGAAAAAATAAAAAGGTCCAGTCAAACCTATGTGTAATTGTGTGTTTTAGTCTTGCTCTTAATACAAAATTTCTCTCTTTCCTAAATAACAAGTTTCAAAGCACAAAAAGGACACCATGCATGATTGCCAGTATGAGTGGGATGCAATAATGGTGGGATGCAGAACATTCAACGAATTATTTTTTGTTTCAGCCATGAACTCAAATTATTAGTTTAAATTTTATATATATATATATATATCAAAATTTAAAAGCAGATTCATATATGAAGACAAAAGTCCCAATAGGACATATTTTTAACTGTAAATGTGTGAGTTGTCTATGCTTCTACTCGAGCATGATCAACTTTTTGTTTGCTCAACTTGCTCTCCATATATTTATTGTTTTGCGTTCATAGGCTCACAATTTTTTTTTTTTTAATATAAGCTTATTGTTTCTCACGAATTAACAAGTAATAAAAGACAATTTAAAATAATGATTGCATAACCACAAGTTTCCCTATAAATATAGACTTCATCCACAACAAGTTTTCATATCTTTCAACAAACACAGAAGTTAATAACATCACTGCGCTTCTCATCTCTCTCTCTCTCTCTCTCTCCCACTCTCTAAATTTGCCTATATCAAGTATCAACCACAAAAAGTTAATATCACCGCTAGAAGCATTTAAAAAAAATATTACCGCTACTCTCTCCCTCTCGCTTGATGTATATATATATATATATACAAGCAAAATGCCCGCGCGTTGCTTGATGTCTTTTAACAGTAAATTATTGAAATAATAAAAAAAAAAATAATGATGAACATGACGTCAAATAACTTACTAATTGTTAAGATTACATCAATAATATTTCATACATATATTTACATATCTTAATTTATAATGACTGAATTGTACAACTCAAATTGTACCAATGTTATATTTTATTTTACTTCAATGAAAAAAATTATATACACATATACAATAATTACCATATTACAAATCCTATTTCTAAAAATCAAATAGAGAATAAATACAAAATTGCAAATATAGATTATATATACATCTAAGTAAGGAAATTTTCTTCATAGTTAATATTTGTATTATTATTGAAAATCACAATTTTTTTTTTTTATAAAATACACATTTCTAATTATAAATAAATATTTAGCTTCTACACCTTTTTCTTTATTGTTTTTTACATGTAATTTGAGATAGTTGATACAAAACATATACGAAATAGATCAATAACATCATTGTAAATATAAGAGAAACTACATCGAAGACAATATGCAAAGTTGCAAATACAGTCTATGATGCTATATTTTTGTGTGTTTTTATTAAAATTGCTCTACAAATGTGTAATATTTTAGTGGGCTTTCTTTTAAAAAAGAATAGTGGGCTTTTATAAAGCCCATCTGAAACCCTACTACCCCATTATCTCCTCTGCATTTCTCTTTTCACAGCCGCTTCCCCCTCTCTCTCTATACCGATCGTCAATGGCGAAACCTCCATTTTTTACTACCACCAAAAATACATATGCACGCCATAGTCTCGGACATAGTAGAAATATGTGGCTGCGGTGAAACGTCTATGGTATCGGTCTCGGTATCAGACAGTTCGTATTCGATTTATTTGAACCGGTAATCGCATCTCAAACGTATTATTTTTCACTAGTTATACCTCTACTTTTTTATTCTCTGTAGGGTTTTCTTTTTTTGTTTCATTTGCCCAAAATAAGAAAAATAAGTATTTAACTTGTTATAAGAAAAATATTTCTTTCTTTCTGATGCAAAAAACTTTTCCCAAAAAATCCCAGCCTCTCATCAACGAAAAGAATGAGACCACCACTTCTCCATCCACGGGTGAAGGCTACTTCGCCGATCAGGTCTCATTTTGATGATGTTGTGATTTAAGTTCTGCTAACATTTTTTTGGAAATATTATGGAGGGATTTTTTTATTTTATTTTTTCATGGTAAAACACTTATCTGGGTATTAGTATTAAGCAATTTTCTATAGAAAGACTAATAAAAATAAAGCTTATATATTTCCAATTTGTTGACAGATGCTCCATTATTTTTTTAAGGGGAAGATCTTCTGAACTTCATCAAGTAGGATCTTCTGGTAATCCTTTCCTATCAAAACAATTTAATTAATCTATTTTTTTTGTGCGATACTCGATCTCTCATGAGTCCAGCTTTTCTTTCTTTCTCTTATTGTTCTCGATTGTATTTTTTTTGTTCTATTTTGAAATATTCACTTTTTCTCCAGACTGTTCTAATTTACTTGATCATTTCCCCATGTTCGTCAAGATTAGTTCTGCGCTGATGTCGAAGTTGAAGGTCTAGATCTTCCGGCTTATTTACTATCTTAGGCTGAGTATTGCGGATCACATACACTCGGCTTCGAGGACTGCCATTGCCGCATCTTCAACTTCAAGTGGTGGTTCGAACTGATCCACGGGTGAACGTTACCTCGCCGATCAGGTCTGATTTTGTTACGTGTGGTGATGGAGGAAAAGTGAGACTGAACAAAGAGAATGAACAAAAAAAAGTAAAAGAATGAACAAAAGTAAAAAAAAAAAAAAAGTAAAAGAATGAACAAAAGATTAAAAAATGAAGTTAAACACAACAAATAGAAATTGATTGTGGTCAGATTGTTACATATTGATGTACAATGGCTGAATTTGTTGTATTGGTCTGATTGTAGTTTTGAAGACGAAAGAGCAGAAGTTGGTGTCGATTTCTTCGGTGAAGGAGCATGGAATATATAGGCCGCTTGGAAAGAAATGAAAAACTTTCCAGAAATTTCATGAAATAGCTGTTGATGATTTTCGCAATGCAAATATCTGGAGAATTCCAGACAATTAATTTACTTCGGGCAGCTCCAACGATTTAAAACTGTCATATGCGGATGTCGGTTTGTATTCCAGAATATTCTAAGTCAGAGTGGCATTTTTGTGATTTTTTTTTCTTTTAGGAGTAGTTGTAATATTTTAATCAGAATGACATTGGCATGCCATGTAATTATGAGAGTTTTAAAGGGTATTTTTGTCAAATTTTTTAAGTGTACTGTAGACTTAACAGTAATATGAGTCTGCGTGAATAGTGATTCCGGATTCTCCTTTATATATATATAATAATATATATATACATATTATATTTATGTTTGTGTTAATTAAAGGAGACATTGGGTGTATGTTTATAGATGCTGACAGAAGATAGAGAGCACAGATGATTTGAAATGCATGGAAGCTATAGCATCTCACTCATTCGTGCTCTCTATCTTTCTGTCGTCGTCACTTTGATATACAACATTATCACCTAAAGTCCCTCTGGTATAACCTGGTGTTTTTTAATCTAAATTTTTTTTATTTTTTTTATTTACTGTGTTATATTGTTCGTGGGGTATTTTTATGATAGTAGAGTTAATCTTTTGCTTTTATTACAGACGCATTGATTTTAAAATTTTGCCGATCTACATACATCTCTAGGGTTTTTTATGTATATGTATATTTCTAGGGCTGACCTCTAATTTCAGCGTGGCATACAATTTACAGATTCTCATTTGATTATGAGTGTATCGATGATCAAGTTCATTTCGTATTTCTGATGCGTGATTTTCCTACCGAAAGCTAGTTTTGAAAATCCACTCTTTCCATTTAATGTTTTGAATACCTTTTTATTTTACTTTATCCTGACAGATTATTGCAATCCGTATATTTATTCCACTGTTAAGATATATCTGAAGAAATAATTCACCAATACAAATAACATATGAGTTCTGTTATGAACTAGTATTTTTTTTTAGCAACTACAAAACAAAAGCTTTGTTTGGCTTAGTTTAAGTGTTGTATATGTAATTTTGAGATGTTCTTTTCAATACCATCTGTATCAGTGTGCATACATTGGAATGTTTCTAAGAGCTGGAATCTATTTAGTGGCAAGTGTTTCGACACGTTTTTATCGTAAAAGGGTGTTTTGATGTCTGATGTCATAATTATTAAAAAGAAGAAGAAGAAATTTGAAGTCTCATTATGTACATTTTTTATTTATTAGAAGCAAAAATAACTTCCCGTTTATTGCAAACCCTAAACCTACATTATTAGCTATATATAACAAAAAACAAAATATAAGCAAAATAACATATATATCTATGTATGGATTATATGTAATTTCTGCAGATTCAAAACCCTAGAATTGGAGGACGGTGGTGACCGAAAAGCCCTTTTGGAATGGTGGTGACCGGAAAAACCCTTTTGTAGGAACGATGTGATGAAATCAAGTGTGTCTTATTTGGTGAAAGCCAATATCATTCTTCAATAATCTTACCAGCTATTGTAACTTTGGACGATTACAGTTAATGTCGCCACAAACACTATACGACTAATTGGAAGAATGTATATGGGACTGAATGCAAATTAAGTTGTTTTTTAAGTCTTTATCTTTCTGGGAGAGTGTTTTTGAGGGATATAACTTTTTATAATGCCTTTTTATCAAGGGGTATACTTGCAAACATGGATTTAAATGTCGCCGAAATTCCCCGATTTTCGCCGGCGGTGTCGTTTTCGCCGGGAAAACGGCCGACGAACTCATGAAAGTCGTTTTTCCATGTTATTTCGTTTGATTTTCTCTGAAAATGACATGCCGTTTGTCCATGTTATGTCGTTTTCGGCTTGAAACTATAAACTCATATTCTGGAAAAATAAAATGGCGGAAGCAAAATGAGGAAGAAGAAGATGAGAGAGGGGAGAGGAGAGAGACGAAGTGAGAAGAGGGAGAGAGAGAGAGAGAGACCTGACCTACAATACACTACGTATATAATATACAATCACTGCATAATAGATAACATATTATATCATGACCTGACCTATATGCACTAAGGCCCATTTTCAACAAAAATGTGTAATAAGTGGGAAAATTACAATACTAACGCTTATACGCTTCTTTCAAAACATTATAATGTTTTTCTTTTTTTTTTTGAAATATTTAGGATATTAATACATTCAATATACACTCTTTAGTATATATATTACACAATTATACAATTTCAGTCTACATATTTTAGTATACAATTACATGGTACTGTATAAAAAAAAAAATTAAAGTGATAACAATGATAAGAGTATACAAAATAATTGAATGAGCGAAAGACACAAATACTACTTCAAAAATGTTAATTTCGATGATAAAATTAATAAGAGCGTTCATTTTGCAGGTGCGTTTGCGCTTGGCCAATTTTGACGCACGTAGGTAAAAACTCAAATTATTATGATGAAATCATGAATTAGGACTACCAACATAATTGCAATCTGTATTGTATAATTTTGTAATAATTTTATTTAGCACTGCAGTTAAATAGCCTTCTTCAATCATTGAAATTTTATTTTAACAGCCAACGTTCGATTGATAATTGAAAATTCGTTACTCAACTTATGAACTAATCGAAAGGGTCAAAAATACCTTTTGACCGGTTTTAAATTAAAAAATAAATAAAATAATAAATTATTTACATGGCAGTTTCTTAACTTAATTAATATTTAATTAATTTTCTTTCTCCATATAATTGTTGATAAGTGTTAATGACAGTTTATCATAGTTTTGTTTTTTGTTTGTTGTTTAAATTGATTAATGGTAGTTTAACAAATGGGTTTTAGAATTACTTGTTTTTTTACGCTATAGTAGTTTATAACACACTTTTTTATTTAAAATATTCAGAAATGAAAGCTTACCCATAAATAATTGAAATCATACATGCATGTATTATACAAAGAATAATCAAACACGTGCAATTTATGATACTACATAACAAAAAATTGAAACGTAAAAGTCCTTGAATGCTCTCTTTCCTGGATTCAGGCTGAAATACAGCTCAATTAAAAAATAAATATTAATTATTAACTATACGAGATTTAGAAAGAAAAAATCAGAAACACATAATTGATAATTGTAGTAACTGTTATTACATATAGTGAACGCCGTTAAATAAAACTTGTTATCGTAGAGGGAGACATCTGGCTGAAAAAGCATAACATGCAATGACTAATGACTAAGTCAAGAATTGGAGAGATCGTGATTGTACCACCTTGCTTGTGTTTAGCAGCTGCTGACAAGTAACAGACATGTAATAACATTTGCCACGTTATAATAAGGAAGAATTTCGCAATAATGCGTTTTTTATGAGCAAAAAACAGCTGTATTTATATATATAGACAAATGTCAAGCGTATAAGAGAGGAAAGAAAATACAGCTGCCCAAAGCGACGTGGCTTGCTCAGGATTCATTAGCTTGTTCTTAATTTTTTTTTTAATTAATCTATGTAGATAAATGAAAGTTCAGGAAGTATATAACAACAACTCTTTTAATGAGTTGGTTTTGATTGCGAGATTCTACAAAGAAAACATGTCTGAAAATATTTTTGTATTGTTATGAGAAATATCTGATGTTGGACTTAATGTTATGATAGTACCTATAATAATAGAACCGAGAGAGAGAGTATGTGGATAGTAACAAATCTATTTTGAAAGGCGGTTTGACCCATTCTTGTTTGCTTTCTTCAAGTTTCATTATATCTCTGTAACAGTTTAAGAAGAAAAAAGCTTGCGTTTATGCATTGTTTTGAATAATGAAATGTTAAGCCACTTCTGATTCTAATTTTAAATTTTTTTGTATTATGCATTCATATATGTTAACGTTTGGATGGGAGGTATATCCAGGGTGGGCAAAGAAGGGGTGAGAGAGAGATAGAGAGATTGAATTCATAGAATCATCAATCAATATGAAAAACCATACACAATTCCGAGCCCAATACACCAAAACCTACTAGAAAATAAACTCTGTTCACAATTCAAGAAGTGAACCAATCCCTCCGATTAGACTCCACTATCCAGCTAATAGAAAATTAATAGTCTAAAATAATAGATTAAACAACTCTTTTCATAAGCCTACCCACTCCGAACACTTATTTATACTAAAACATAATTAAATAAATAAATAGCATGTAACTCAATAACTAATGTACTAATTTACCAAACCTAAGAGCAGCCAATGCATATGTCACGACCCGCGAGCTCTAGCTCGCACGCGAGCCGCGAAGTACTTACATCTCTTTCCTCCAGAATATTTAAATAAACATAGCATTTGTATATAGTAAGCGGAAATAAATTAAATAGCTATAAGACATATATCATAAGTAATAGAATTTTCGGGGAAATTTTTCGCTTTTATTTCACATACAAGTCTTATAGCGACTATATACATAACAAAACACACTCGTTTGTTTTGGACATATCTTACATATAACTTATATACAAACATGGACGCAAAACAAGTAACTAGAATACAAGTTTACTAGTTACATAATAAAACACCATTTTTCCCCGTTTAAAACAAAAACTCTCATTGCCACAGGTCGAGCGACGCAAGCCTGGACTAGATCTCCTCCTTCTACCCGAGTAAAGCCTTTCCTTTGCCTACATTACCAAGGGTCATAAACTATGAGTCGAAAGACTCAGCAAGTGGGAGTCTATCTAGTAATAAAAGCGACTAGATGACATGTGACGTGCACATAACACATAAATTATGCATGAAAGACATATGATTCCTATCATATGATATGCAAGCACGTGCATACTTACTACATGTGAACTTGTCATCCTGATCTTCAGGTCATCCAACCACCCACTGCAACAACCCTCAGAATGACAAGTAGCCAACCCTCAGACCCGAGCAATTTAATCATGAGGGTGACTCCAAGTTTTAAACTTCGTCTAGGATCCTCTAATGGTACCATCTCCAATCATAGGGGCGCTCAGGAGCTCCCTGAAAGCTCAGACGTGCCCGGCACGCTGGCAGTTACCAATTACAACACTGCGCCCGTCAGGTATCCCTGACAAAAACACAAGTCTTCAGACTTGCTGGTACCACCGACATCTGTTCTTTTTAAATGTTTGGTACCCGATGGAATCAGAGTACAGCCCTAAACTACAACGGGAAGAGCATCGTTTCGAGTAAAACTCGATTAAATATTGTTTAATATGCTCGTCATAGTATTTTGAAAGAGAAATCAAGGTGTGACCCTTGTAGTCCCTAGAACAGATATCTCAGCTGGAATCTGAGAAACGTCTGTCCCTGCTTTTCCCGTAAACCCGTCTATCGGGTGAATCTAAAATTAGTAAGTCAAAGGAAGATTAACTAATCAAATAAGAAACGGCTTGGGTTGTTAGCGGGTTACGCTTGAACTTAACGGGACAAACCCGAAGCTACATTTTCAATAATAGTAGCCGAAGCCTTAATCTTGATTAGTTTGTCAAATTCATGGGCTTTCAACTACTCTTGTTTACTAACACAGTAAAATGCACATAAACATGTGATTCCCTTGGTAAGTAGTTGACTTAATTCCCACTTACATGGACTCCTGATTCGCTAGCTCCTTCCCCCTCTAACGCCTAATCGTTACGGCGATAGCTGAAAATATCTGAGGAATAAAATGGAGCGTTGAACACCATTAGTTCTGCACTAGCAGAAATACTAGTCTACAAATTCTCATCCCAGAGAAACTGAACAAGGCGCACGGAACTCATATCCGTCACACGCAAAACATACGTTCTTACTTAAGAGAATCAGAGAAAACAAGAACACGATTCCCACATGAAACAGTGATCAAGAGAGAGAACAAGTCCTACAAGTAGCGACTAAACATGAAACTCGAGATTAGCTATGCTAAGGAAGCATTTAATAACCCAAATCCCTTGGGCCGAGCCCAAAACTAGAACCGAAACTCAACGTTAAGAACCCAAGAGGGAGAAAAACTTGTTCCTTTCCACAACGATCCACAAGAACCAAAATCACTACTCTTAGACTTGTAAAGAAAGTCTTACCTCTAAGATCATAGAAATTAGAATAACCCGTTGGTTAGACTATAAGCGTAGTTAATAAAACAACCCGTTTAAAAACTATAGATATAGGTTTTGAAAATAATACTAATCTTAATTATGGAAATATGTTATAATAAGTAAAATAATTAATTAAAAATAATTAGAATACTTAGCTTAAATAATAATCAAGAAAGAATAATAATAAGGTTGTACAAACCTTTATTTTCAAAACCACTTAATTATTTTTTTTCAAAACTTAATACTTGTAATAAGAAACATAAAATATGGTTTAGCTTAATTATGAGCTGTAACAAAAATACTTTAAGCTTAATCATAAGCTTATAGGTTATAAAATTATTTTTGAAAAACATTACAATACGGGAATGTTTCGGATTCAATCACACACGTTCGGTACTCGTAACTCACGGAAACCGACACTCACGGAAACCGACACTCTCGGTTTATCTCGAACCCACGAACCATAGCACACCTGAAGCACCCGATTTGAATCCGAAACAACTCACTAACTCACGTGATTAGTATCATAAACGTACATAACTATTTTACGAATAATATTACATATTATAGTTAAAAGACTTTTAGTAGAAACGACTCGGTTAACAATTAGAGTCGGGAGCCGGTACATTCACGACTCGTCGTCGCCGCCGTCGCTGTTCAAACGCATCGTCGCCGACGCGGAAACGAAAGGATGCCGAGTCGCTGTCGTCGCTGCGTAACTCACTCTGCCTCGACACGCTGAGGTTTCGCAGCCCGTGTCTGCACCGTCGCTGCGCGCTGTCACAGCCTCAAGACATCTCACCGAGCCGTTGACGTATCGCTCGAACTGAACAGCCCCTCTTTGCCTTGTCGCTGAACCCGAACAGCCCTCGCTGCTCGCCCGCGACTCGCCGGAACCATCCTTGCTGCATCCTCGTACCTGCGGTACGAGCTCGGAGAGACACGCAGCACCAACAAGAGAGCATGGTTAGATTAAAAATTGAACCGAGGATACCCAAGTTTCTCGATTCGAAATCAATTCCCGAACAAGGCATTCGGAAATCGAACACTCACCCGATCCTAACCCGTCCCACGCTCAGCAACAACAACAACAAAAACCAAAGACGAGCAACACTTTCAACCAAGTAAATTTTCTAAAAAGAACCTATGTTATTCACATCCTAGCGAGTCTCCGACTCGTCTAAAAACACCACAAATTCAGATCCGATCCTACGCATATCAGTACCACACCACAGACAAAACAAAAATCCACTCAACATACTTCAAAGCCAAGCACATACTCTGAAATCCGAAACCTCCAAAAATCAGCCCAAAAGTGAACCAAAACACAACTTACGTGAAAACTGAAATTGAACAAGTAAAACTCCAATTTTCAACACTTAAAATCAGAGTCCTAATCAACAATTAACTAATTCAAGCATCACACATGAAAACCCCCAATTTTCCCTTCCAAATTTTCGGCCAAAGTATCCATAAAAATCTGAAAATCCTAACTCAAATAATTTCAGCTCACTACAAGCACAAACCGAGCCCAAACACAAGCAACCCACGAAATCAACCAAATGAACTCAAAAACCCCTAATAGGAAAACATAGGAATCGGACTAGAAACAAAGAAAACGAGTTGGATTTCCTACCTTGATGTAGAAAACGAACCCACAACTCTCGGCTTCTCCTACTCCACGAAATCCCGCTCAACCTTGTGGAGAGAACAAAATCGGAGCCAATGATTCTCAGCGTGATTGAAGAAGATGAACGAAGGAAAAGAAAAAGAAATGGAGATGAAGAAGATGAATAACGGGAAGGAGAAGAAGAGGACGAACTCACCTAAACCACTCCGGCGTCTCTCGGTCGTTGTTCTCTCTTTTTTTTTTCTTCCGTGCGTTTTTTTTTTTCCCCTTCTTGCTTTGGTTTGTTCCAACGTGAAAGTGAAAAGATAAGGGTAATAGAAGAGTCTAGAATACTATATGTGTGGCTGAGAAATTAATGGGATAAGGACCAAAAATAATCCTACTAACTTCCTCATTCTCAAATTTCCTTTCAAATAAACCACCTTTTGTTTGCAAATCGATCCTTTTACTCTCAAAATAAACATCTCGTCCATAATTAAATGGAAACGATTTAGAAAATAAACCGAGATAATTTCTCGTTGATTCTAATTTATTTTGAATATATTTAAGGTGTTTCGGAAATTATTTTCACTCCCGAGACTCTTCTTAGTACTCGAGGACTCACCGAAAATATTATTCGGGAAATTAAAATCATTCGAGTCCAACTCGAAATTCTCAACTCATTCCGAAATCTTTAATTGACCTTAAATATTTATTTTCTAAATCTAGGACCATTTCACGCTCTAGTGAAATTATAATTTGCAACAATACTCGATTCAAGGAAAAAACTCGTTCATTGATTCCAACGTTCACAAGACGAGTTACACAAAAAGCCTTACTTTACAGCATACCTCCGATGAGTCTACGGAACTGATGCTTCTGAGGAAGGGTGACAGATAGGCTAAAGGGTGGGCTTTCAGCTTTTCTATGAGGGGGTTTTTAATATTATTTTATTATTATAATGCTTTAGCTAGCTATAATGCTTTAACCCTATAGGCTACGTAAGCTAGCTAGGGTTTGTGAAAGCTCACACGTCCATTCACCTCTGCTCTCCTCAAAACCTGGTGGTACATTAATCTCTCTCTTCTCTGACACTCCCTTCCTCTGCCTCGTCACCTTGATACGTAATAACGTGTGATATATTAAAGCGGATTTATATATGTATGGTTCATTGATTTCAACTATCGCAATTATTGATTTTTGCATAAATGAGATTGTCGTTCGTCATATATAAATTGGGTTCACCGGCTTATCTGCTGTTTTTTAAGACCACAAGCAAAAAGTCACGCGCATGAGAATAGTTTGCGATGAAAAAGAAGAAGAAGAGAGCACAGTGGTTCCCAAAAAGTTCAACAAAGCTCTTCTTACTCTATCTATCTACTTCTTCTCACTTAATTCCTCGTCACGTGACTTCTATTATTATGGCTGTGTATTGCGATGACGATGTGATATGCCCTTGAAAAAGACGTAAATCATAAATAAACAACTAATTAACATATATATGGTTGTGCGTTGAATATAGGAATCTAACCACACTATGTGTATATATTAAAGCCGGAGGAAAATGTTTTTCTTTTAATCTTAATACTACCTTAATTTAACTGTTAACTATTTTCTTTCTCTCTCTCTTTTTTTTTTTGCTAGCAAACTGTTAACTATTTTCAGGAATCCCCGGTGGGCGATGACGAACAATTTTCATAGCAAGTTAGCAACTTCTTCAACTATAAAAAGTTTTGCCTAAAAATTAAAACCCGTCACAAAAGTATTAACAAAGAGAGTGAGAATAAAGAAACCCACATCCTCATTTTAAAGGAATAATACTAGAATTATGATCACTTTAATAATTTTGTACCAAAATTCATTAATTACATTTTAATAAAAAAAATTATTACTTATCTATAGGAGAGAGAAATGTTTGGTATCAAAATATTTCTAAATGACTAGTCATTTAATTTTTTTTTGTATTTATTTCTTAATCATTTAATTTAATTACATTTAATATTTTAACAAACACATTATGTTTAAAAAATAAATAAACTAACACATTTAACTCTCTCTCTCTCTCTCTCTCTCTCTCTCTCTCTCTCTCTCTCTCTCTCTCTCTCTTGCGTGGCTGATTATATGGGTTGTTAAATGCTAACGGCGTCGGACTGCATAAAAGCGACGTATGGTTCATTTTCGTTCTTGATATTTATTTTGTTCTTCGTGTTAGATTTTGTTCTTCCTTTACATTTTTTTCCTAGTTTAGAGTTTAGATCTTTTCATTAATATATAATGTATGCGAAATGGAGTGATATGTGAAGTAAATTAATATAATTTTTTAAAAGTTTTTTGGAATCTGGAAAAAAAAATTATTTCTTTGAAGATCTATTGATATCTTTGTCAATAAATTTTTGTACGTCAATAAATCTTCAAAGAATATGAAAGTGAAGTATTAAAAGAGATGTAATTTATAAGAGAAAAGAAAAAGGAAATTAATAAAGTTAAAAAGGTGAATGTACAAAAGGCAGTAATAGTTCCAAATTAAAACACAAGTAATGGGTTTTGATACTATCAAAATGATCATAATTTCGATATTATCTCAATTTTAAATATATGTTTCTCTTTACTCTGGTTTCCATCGAATCTTCTCGAATCTAAATAATTCAATAAAAATTAAATTGGTTGTCGTTTTTTCTTAATTAGATTTTTCATGTTTTACGCATACCCAATTTTTCTTGTGTTGTTTAAATGGAGAGAATATATAAAAGAAAGGAAATTATGATGGAAAATGTCTAACTAACATTGGGATTTCATTGGAAAAATTACATGGATGGTATTTTAAAAGTGCAACGTTCCAAATATAGTTGGTGTTTTGAATCCTTTCAAAGTTTAGAGGTTTTCAAACTGTAAATGTCATCTTTCTTTTAAATAAAATAGTAAACAGTAAATTAAATTAAATATAACCCAAAACAGTAACAATATTTGGATTAAAAAAAAATCTATAAACATAAAAAAAATGACAATTAAAAACTTGAAAAAGATTATTTTTGTGATAAATATTTGGACCATATTAGTTTTAAAAAAAACACTATCACAAACAATTTTCACAAATATATTCTATTTTTCATGAAAAATAGGGTGGAAAATAAAGCGTCTAAATTTTAAATGCGGGCCGTATAAATTTCTATTTTCTCACTTTATTCTCATATTTACCCTTTATTTTCCATAACATCAAAAACAAGATATAATTTTTATTTTTCCTCTTAATTTCACTTCCATTTATATGATCACTCGTGTTTTCTCATTCTCTCATATATTGAATTCCAAACGGGTAACAGAGGATAGTCTATGAGGTGTCAGTTTCCTTCTAATGCAATTCTTGCGTATGCGGTCAATCGTGGTATCCTTTTTTTTATATAAAATTAAGAAGTAAAAAGTTATTCAACTTTTCGTTTTGTTGCAACTATTTACGATTTTGTATCTTAAGAAGCTTAATAGAATTTCAAGGAATATGCAAATAAAAAAATAAAAATAAAAACTTGTAAATTTCGGATTCACACATCTTATAATACAATGAACTTGATAAGATTATAGCTAGTTTCTAGTAATGGTATCCGATTCTCTACCAAAGTTCATTGAAAAGACCAAGCATTTTGTGCCTTTCTTTTTCTTCTAGCACAAAACATAGCTCACAAAGTTCACAACATCATAGCAAAAAAATAAGAATTTTTTTTTTCCTTTGACATAAATTTTGTTGTTCAGTCACCATATCTTATCCAATGGTGAAAATAATAATAATAAATATAATTTTGCTAATTAATATTCAGAAATGAAAGCTTACCCATAAATAATTGAAATCATACATGCATGTATTATACAAAGAATAATCAAACACGTGCAATTTATGATACTACATAACAAAAAATTGAAACGTAAAAGTCCTTGAATGCTCTCTTTCCTGGATTCAGGCTGAAATACAGCTCAATTAAAAAATAAATATTAATTATTAACTATACGAGATTTAGAAAGAAAAAATCAGAAACCCATAATTGATAATTGTAGTAACTGTTATTACCAATTATTAATCATACGTGATAAAAAAAATAATAATAAAAAAACCCAAAACTCAAGAATGAATTCATAGAATCATCAATCAATATGAAAAACCACACACAATTCCGAGACCAATACACCAAAACCTACTAGAAAATAAACTCTGTTCACAATTCAAGAAGTGAACCAATCCCTCCGATTAGACTCCACTATCCAGCTAATAGAAAATTAATAGTCTAAAATAATAGATTAAACAACTCTTTTCATAAGCCTACCCAGTACTCCGAACACTTATTTATACTAAAACATAATTAAAATAGCATGGAACTCAATAACTAATGTACTAATTTACCAAACGAGTGTACCATGCTAAGTAGAACTAAAAAAGTCAGGATGAGTCTACGGAAGTGATGCTTCTGAGGAGGGGCTCTTAAGAACGGAGCGAAAGCGTGAGGCACAAAGAGACCTTTGACTCGCCTGACGTGAAGCGCTTCGTTTGTGGGAGCTCGAGCTTGGTGAATATGGTCAAGTTTGCAGCTGGAAAGCAGGATTTCTTCCTCGGTTTCTCCTATTTCGTTTGTGTTCGGTTCGTCCTCGGAATCCCGTGGATTTTCTCCCACGGGCTTGAGTTCGACGTCTTTCAACACTACTGTCGGTATCTTTTGAATATAGTATACCAACAAAAAAAAATTATGATCAAGTCAGCGAAACATTCTTCTTCTGATTCACTTTAATTATTGTTGAACACTGAAATCACATTGTGAACGATAAATTAACTTTTAATATTTTGTCCCTTCTTTTGGATTTAGGCTTATAGTTTAGTGGCACGAGAATGGAGATCATCTTCGATCAACATGAATACCATCATTTAGACAAAATTCTGTAAGTGCTCTAAATAGTGGATCATTTTATATGTGTTTTTCGATTTCACAAGAAGAAAGAAAGCTGATATGAACCTTGAAGATTTCAATAGAATGGTACTGAATACAAGATAATCAAGGAATTCGAGAGACCCCAAACTCTCTCAGAAGGCTAGCCTTGCACAAAGGTAAATGATTATTTCTAACCTCTATTTATAGACTAAGTGACAGTCAACATATAAATTATATTTCCAGTCCTAACAAAAACATCTATAGTTCTGGACTATCCCACGAACCACGTATTAAATGAACATTTTGGAGCCAAAATTACCAAGACATGAGAAAAGGAAAGCAATTTTCTTTTGTGTTGTCATACATCTTTTGTGTTGTCATACATCTCTTGGCAACGTGAGTGTTGTCGTAACATAACCTTATCACATAATTATTAACCTTATCTCTTTCTGAAAAAAATAAACTTATCTTTTGCAGCCTTTTTTTTTTTTGCTTACCCCAATGCTTTTATCTTCTGCCAACTGAAATTTTTTACATTTCATTCATGTCCCACCTCGTTTAATTAAAGTCCCACCTCGTTTTATTAGTTATTTTGTTGGACATAACGTTAAATGACATTTCATTCAAACAACTAATGGTTCGAATAGAATTAACCATGCAAGTGTCACTGTGAAGTTTCAAGACACATGAATGTGAACTAAAATAAATATCCACTTTCTATTCAAAAAGCCATGTTTACGCATGAAACATTATATATAATACGACAACAATATATATACTTTTTTTTTTTCAACCCCTATGTGTGTGAATCAATGAGACAAGCTAGAGATATGACATGTGTGACGAGGGGTTCTCTTTTGTGTTGTCATACATCTCTTGGCAACGTGAGTGTTGTCATTGTAACATTAATTATTAACCTTATCTCTTTCTGAAAAAAAAAAAAAAAAAAAAAACTTATCTCTTGCAGTTTTTTTTTTTTTTTTTTTTTTTGCTTACCCTAATGCTTTTATCTTCTGCCAACCGAAATTTTTTACATTTCATTCATGTCCCACCTCGTTTTATTAGTTATTTTGTTGGACATAACATTAAATGACATTTCTCTCTAACCAAACAAATAATGGTTCGAATAGAATTAACCATGCAAGTGCCACTGTGAAGTTTCAAGACACATGAATGTGAACTAAAATAAATATCCACTTTCTATTCAAAAAGCCATGTTTACGCATGAAACATTATATATAATACGACAACAATATATATATATATATATATATATATATATATATGTGTGTGTGTGTGTGTGTGTGTGTGTGTGTGTGTGTGTATTGAGCAGGAAATAAAATTTCAGGAAAGGCAGATGTGTCTAAATTTATTTCATAAGGGTAAATTAAAATAATTATTTTATCATATGCTTAATTATTTCAACTCATTTAATTGTTCACTTGATTAAAAAATATGGTTATAAGTATATACTTGTCATGTGTAAACATATAAGATATATGTATGTCTATGGAATTTATGTATGGTATTATATATGTATTTGTGTTATTATAAACCAAACCAAATATCAAATATCAGCCAGTTTACTGGTTCTTGAAAGGAAAAAATAAAAAGGTCCAGTCAAACCTATGTGTAATTGTGTGTTTTAGTCTTGCTCTTAATACAAAATTTCTCTCTTTCCTAAATAACAAGTTTCAAAGCACAAAAAGGACACCATGCATGATTGCCAGTATGAGTGGGATGCAATAATGGTGGGATGCAGAACATTCAACGAATTATTTTTTGTTTCAGCCATGAACTCAAATTATTAGTTTAAATTTTATATATATATATATATATATATATATATATATATATATATATATATCAAAATTTAAAAGCAGATTCATATATGAAGACAAAAGTCCCAATAGGACATATTTTTAACTGTAAATGTGTGAGTTGTCTATGCTTCTACTCGAGCATGATCAACTTTTTGTTTGCTCAACTTGCTCTCCATATATTTATTGTTTTGCGTTCATAGGCTCACAATTTTTTTTTTTTAATATAAGCTTATTGTTTCTCACGAATTAACAAGTAATAAAAGACAATTTAAAATAATGATTGCATAACCACAAGTTTCCCTATAAACATAGACTTCATCCACAACAAGTTTTCATATCTTTCAACAAACACAGAAGTTAATAACATCACTGCGCTTCTCATCTCTCTCTCTCTCTCTCTCTCTCTCTCTCTCTCTCTCTCTCTCTCTCTCTCTCTCCCACTCTCTAAATTTGCCTATATCAAGTATCAACCACAAAAAGTTAATATCACCGCTAGAAGCATTTAAAAAAAATATTACCGCTACTCTCTCCCTCTCGCTTGATGTATATATATATATATATATACACAAGCAAAATGCCCGCGCGTTGCTTGATGTCTTTTAACAGTAAATTATTGAAATAATAAAAAAAAAATTAATGATGAACATGACGTCAAATAACTTACTAATTGTTAAGATTACATCAATAATATTTCATACATATATTTACATATCTTAATTTATAATGACTGAATTGTACAACTCAAATTGTACCAATGTTATATTTTATTTTACTTCAATGAAAAAAATTATATACACATATACAATAATTACCATATTACAAATCCTATTTCTAAAAATCAAATAGAGAATAAATACAAAATTGCAAATATAGATTATATATACATCTAAGTAAGGAAATTTTCTTCATAGTTAATATTTGTATTATTATTGAAAATCACAATTTTTTTTTTTTTTTTATAAAATACACATTTCTAATTATAAATAAATATTTAGCTTCTACACCTTTTTCTTTATTGTTTTTTACATGTAATTTGAGATAGTTGATACAAAACATATACGAAATAGATCAATAACATCATTGTAAATATAAGAGAAACTACATCGAAGACAATATGCAAAGTTGCAAATACAGTCTATGATGCTATATTTTTGTGTGTTTTTATTAAAATTGCTCTACAAATGTGTATTATTCTAGTGGGCTTTCTTTTAAAAAAGAATAGTGGGCTTTTATAAAGCCCATCTGAAACCCTACTACCCCATTATCTCCTCTGCATTTCTCTTTTCACAGCCGCTTCCCCCTCTCTCTCTATACCGATCGTCAATGGCGAAACCTCCATTTTTTACTACCACCAAAAATACATATGCACGCCATAGTCTCGGACATAGTAGAAATATGTGGCTGCGGTGAAACGTCTATGGTATCGGTCTCGGTATCAGACAGTTCGTATTCGATTTATTTGAACCGGTAATCGCATCTCAAACGTATTATTTTTCAGTAGTTATACCTCTACTTTTTTATTCTCTGTAGGGTTTTCTTTTTTTGTTTCATTTGCCCAAAATAAGAAAAATAAGTATTTAACTTGTTATAAGAAAAATATTTCTTTCTTTCTGATGCAAAAAACTTTTCCCAAAAAATCCCAGCCTCTCATCAACGAAAAGAATGAGACCACCACTTCTCCATCCACGGGTGAAGGCTACTTCGCCGATCAGGTCTCATTTTGATGATGTTGTGATTTAAGTTCTGCTAACATTTTTTTGGAAATATTATGGAGGGATTTTTTTATTTTATTTTTTCATGGTAAAACACTTATCTGGGTATTAGTATTAAGCAATTTTCTATAGAAAGACTAATAAAAATAAAGCTTATATATTTCCAATTTGTTGACAGATGCTCCATTATTTTTTTAAGGGGAAGATCTTCTGAACTTCATCAAGTAGGATCTTCTGGTAATCCTTTCCTATCAAAACAATTTAATTAATCTATTTTTTTTGTGCGATACTCGATCTCTCATGAGTCCAGCTTTTCTTTCTTTCTCTTATTGTTCTCGATTGTATTTTTTTTGTTCTATTCTGAAATATACACTTTTTCTCCAGACTGTTCTAATTTACTTGATCATTTCCCCATGTTCGTCAAGATTAGTTCTGCGCTGATGTCGAAGTTGAAGGTCTAGATCTTCCGGCTTATTTACTATCTTAGGCTGAGTATTGCGGATCACATACACTCGGCTTCGAGGACTGCCATTGCCGCATCTTCAACTTCAAGTGGTGGTTCGAACTGATCCACGGGTGAACGTTACCTCGCCGATCAGGTCTGATTTTGTTACGTGTGGTGATGGAGGAAAAGTGAGACTGAACAAAGAGAATGAACAAAAAAAAGTAAAAGAATGAACAAAAGTAAAAAAAAAAAAAAGTAAAAGAATGAACAAAAGATTAAAAAATGAAGTTAAACACAACAAATAGAAATTGATTGTGGTCAGATTGTTACATATTGATGTACAATGGCTGAATTTGTTGTATTGGTCTGATTGTAGTTTTGAAGACGAAAGAGCAGAAGTTGGTGTCGATTTCTTCGGTGAAGGAGCATGGAATATATAGGCCGCTTGGAAAGAAATGAAAAACTTTCCAGAAATTTCATGAAATAGCTGTTGATGATTTTCGCAATGCAAATATCTGGAGAATTCCAGACAATTAATTTACTTCGGGCAGCTCCAACGATTTAAAACTGTCATATGCGGATGTCGGTTTGTATTCCAGAATATTCTAAGTCAGAGTGGCATTTTTGTGATTTTTTTTTCTTTTAGGAGTAGTTGTAATATTTTAATCAGAATGACATTGGCATGCCATGTAATTATGAGAGTTTTAAAGGGTATTTTTGTCAAATTTTTTAAGTGTACTGTAGACTTAACAGTAATATGAGTCTGCGTGAATAGTGATTCCGGATTCTCCTTTATATATATATAATAATATATATATACATATTATATTTATGTTTGTGTTAATTAAAGGAGACATTGGGTGTATGTTTATAGATGCTGACAGAAGATAGAGAGCACAGATGATTTGAAATGCATGGAAGCTATAGCATCTCACTCATTCGTGCTCTCTATCTTTCTGTCGTCGTCACTTTGATATACAACATTATCACCTAAAGTCCCTCTGGTATAACCTGGTGTTTTTTAATCTAAATTTTTTTTATTTTTTTTATTTACTGTGTTATATTGTTCGTGGGGTATTTTTATGATAGTAGAGTTAATCTTTTGCTTTTATTACAGACGCATTGATTTTAAAATTTTGCCGATCTACATACATCTCTAGGGTTTTTTATGTATATGTATATTTCTAGGGCTGACCTCTAATTTCAGCGTGGCATACAATTTACAGATTCTCATTTGATTATGAGTGTATCGATGATCAAGTTCATTTCGTATTTCTGATGCGTGATTTTCCTACCGAAAGCTAGTTTTGAAAATCCACTCTTTCCATTTAATGTTTTGAATACCTTTTTATTTTACTTTATCCTGACAGATTATTGCAATCCGTATATTTATTCCACTGTTAAGATATATCTGAAGAAATAATTCACCAATACAAATAACATATGAGTTCTGTTATGAACTAGTATTTTTTTTTAGCAACTACAAAACAAAAGCTTTGTTTGGCTTAGTTTAAGTGTTGTATATGTAATTTTGAGATGTTCTTTTCAATACCATCTGTATCAGTGTGCATACATTGGAATGTTTCTAAGAGCTGGAATCTATTTAGTGGCAAGTGTTTCGACACGTTTTTATCGTAAAAGGGTGTTTTGATGTCTGATGTCATAATTATTAAAAAGAAGAAGAAGAAATTTGAAGTCTCATTATGTACATTTTTTATTTATTAGAAGCAAAAATAACTTCCCGTTTATTGCAAACCCTAAACCTACATTATTAGCTATATATAACAAAAAACAAAATATAAGCAAAATAACATATATATCTATGTATGGATTATATGTAATTTCTGCAGATTCAAAACCCTAGAATTGGAGGACGGTGGTGACCGAAAAGCCCTTTTGGAATGGTGGTGACCGGAAAAACCCTTTTGTAGGAACGATGTGATGAAATCAAGTGTGTCTTATTTGGTGAAAGCCAATATCATTCTTCAATAATCTTACCAGCTATTGTAACTTTGGACGATTACAGTTAATGTCGCCACAAACACTATACGACTAATTGGAAGAATGTATATGGGACTGAATGCAAATTAAGTTGTTTTTTAAGTCTTTATCTTTCTGGGAGAGTGTTTTTGAGGGATATAACTTTTTATAATGCCTTTTTATCAAGGGGTATACTTGCAAACATGGATTTAAATGTCGCCGAAATTCCCCGATTTTCGCCGGCGGTGTCGTTTTCGCCGGGAAAACGGCCGACGAACTCATGAAAGTCGTTTTTCCATGTTATTTCGTTTGATTTTCTCTGAAAATGACATGCCGTTTGTCCATGTTATGTCGTTTTCGGCTTGAAACTATAAACTCATATTCTGGAAAAATAAAATGGCGGAAGCAAAATGAGGAAGAAGAAGATGAGAGAGGGGAGAGGAGAGAGACGAAGTGAGAAGAGGGAGAGAGAGAGAGAGAGACCTGACCTACAATACACTACGTATATAATATACAATCACTGCATAATAGATAACATATTATATCATGACCTGACCTATATGCACTAAGGCCCATTTTCAACAAAAATGTGTAATAAGTGGGAAAATTACAATACTAACGCTTATACGCTTCTTTCAAAACATTATAATGTTTTTCTTTTTTTTTTTGAAATATTTAGGATATTAATACATTCAATATACACTCTTTAGTATATATATTACACAATTATACAATTTCAGTCTACATATTTTAGTATACAATTACATGGTACTGTATAAAAAAAAAATTAAAGTGATAACAATGATAAGAGTATACAAAATAATTGAATGAGCGAAAGACACAAATACTACTTCAAAAATGTTAATTTCGATGATAAAATTAATAAGAGCGTTCATTTTGCAGGTGCGTTTGCGCTTGGCCAATTTTGACGCACGTAGGTAAGAACTCAAATTATTATGATGAAATCATGAATTAGGACTACCAACATAATTGCAATCTGTATTGTATAATTTTGTAATAATTTTATTTAGCACTGCAGTTAAATAGCCTTCTTCAATCATTGAAATTTTATATTAACAGCCAACGTTCGATTGATAATTGAAAATTCGTTACTCAACTTATTAACTAATCGAAAGGGTCAAAAATACCTTTTGACCGGTTTTAAATTAAAAAATAAATAAAATAATAAATTATTTACATGGCAGTTTCTTAACTTAATTAATATTTAATTAAATTTCTTTCTCCATATAATTGTTGATAAGTGTTGATGACAGTTTATCATAGTTTTGTTTTTTGTTTGCTGTTTAAATTGATTAATGGTAGTTTAACAAATGGGTTTTAGAATTACTTGTTTTTTTACGCTATAGTAGTTTATAACACACTTTTTTATTTAAAATATTCAGAAATGAAAGCTTACCCATAAATAATTGAAATCATACATGCATGTATTATACAAAGAATAATCAAACACGTGCAATTTATGATACTACATAACAAAAAATTGAAACGTAAAAGTCCTTGAATGCTCTCTTTCCTGGATTCAGGCTGAAATACAGCTCAATTAAAAAATAAATATTAATTATTAACTATACGAGATTTAGAAAGAAAAAATCAGAAACACATAATTGATAATTGTAGTAACTGTTATTACATATAGTGAACGCCGTTAAATAAAACTTGTTATCGTAGAGGGAGACATCTGGCTGAAAAAGAATAACATGCAATGACTAATGACTAAGTTAAGAATTGGAGAGATCGTGATTGTACCACCTTGCTTGTGTTTAGCAGCTGCTGACAAGTAACAGACATGTAATAACATTTGCCACGTTATAATAAGGAAGAATTTCGCAATAATGCGTTTTTTATGAGCAAAAAACAGCTGTATTTATATATATAGACAAATGTCAAGCGTATAAGAGAGGAAAGAAAATACAGCTGCCCAAAGCGACGTGGCTTGCTCAGGATTCATTAGCTTGTTCTTAATTTTTTTTTTAATTAATCTATGTAGATTCTACAAAGAAAACATGTCTGAAAATATTTTTGTATTGTTATGAGAAATATCTGATGTTGGACTTAATGTTATGATAGTACCTATAATAATAGAACCGAGAGAGAGAGTATGTGGATAGTAACAAATCTATTTTGAAAGGCGGTTTGACCCATTCTTGTTTGCTTTCTTCAAGTTTCATTATATCTCTGTAACAGTTTAAGAAGAAAAAAGCTTGCGTTTATGCATTGTTTTGAATAATGAAATGTTAAGCCACTTCTGATTCTAATTTTAAATTTTTTTGTATTATGCATTCATATATGTTAACGTTTGGATGGGAGGTATATCCAGGGTGGGCAAAGAAGGGGTGAGAGAGAGATAGAGAGATTGAATTCATAGAATCATCAATCAATATGAAAAACCATACACAATTCCGAGCCCAATACACCAAAACCTACTAGAAAATAAACTCTGTTCACAATTCAAGAAGTGAACCAATCCCTCCGATTAGACTCCACTATCCAGCTAATAGAAAATTAATAGTCTAAAATAATAGATTAAACAACTCTTTTCATAAGCCTACCCACTCCGAACACTTATTTATACTAAAACATAATTAAATAAATAAATAGCATGTAACTCAATAACTAATGTACTAATTTACCAAACCTAAGAGCAGCCAATGCATATGTCACGACCCACGAGCTCTAGCTCGCACGCGAGCCGCGAAGTACTTACATCTCTTTCCTCCAGAATATTTAAATAAACATAGCATTTGTATATAGTAAGCGGAAATAAATTAAATAGCTATAAGACATATATCATAAGTAATAGAATTTTCGGGGAAATTTTTCGCTTTTATTTCACATACAAGTCTTATAGCGACTATATACATAACAAAACACACTCGTTTGTTTTGGACATATCTTACATATAACTTATATACAAACATGGACGCAAAACAAGTAACTAGAATACAAGTTTACTAGTTACATAATAAAACACCATTTTTCCCCGTTTAAAACAAAAACTCTCATTGCCACAGGTCGAGCGACGCAAGCCTGGACTAGATCTCCTCCTTCTACCCGAGTAAAGCCTTTCCTTTGCCTACATTACCAAGGGTCATAAACTATGAGTCGAAAGACTCAGCAAGTGGGAGTCTATCTAGTAATAAAAGCGACTAGATGACATGTGACGTGCACATAACACATAAATTATGCATGAAAGACATATGATTCCTATCATATGATATGCAAGCACGTGCATACTTACTACATGTGAACTTGTCATCCTGATCTTCAGGTCATCCAACCACCCACTGCAACAACCCTCAGAATGACAAGTAGCCAACCCTCAGACCCGAGCAATTTAATCATGAGGGTGACTCCAAGTTTTAAACTTCGTCTAGGATCCTCTAATGGTACCATCTCCAATCATAGGGGCGCTCAGGAGCTCCCTGAAAGCTCAGACGTGCCCGGCACGCCGGCAGTTACCAATTACAACACTGCGCCCGTCAGGTATCCCTGACAAAAACACAAGTCTTCAGACTTGCTGGTACCACCGACATCTGTTCTTTTTAAATGTTTGGTACCCGATGGAATCAGAGTACAGCCCTAAACTACAACGGGAAGAGCATCGTTTCGAGTAAAACTCGATTAAATATTGTTTAATATGCTCGTCATAGTATTTTGAAAGAGAAATCAAGGTGTGACCCTTGTAGTCCCTAGAACAGATATCTCAGCTGGAATCTGAGAAACGTCTGTCCCTGCTTTTCCCGTAAACCCGTCTATCGGGTGAATCTAAAATTAGTAAGTCAAAGGAAGATTAACTAATCAAATAAGAAACGGCTTGGGTTGTTAGCGGGTTACGCTTGAACTTAACGGGACAAACCCGAAGCTACATTTTCAATAATAGTAGCCGAAGCCTTAATCTTGATTAGTTTGTCAAATTCATGGGCTTTCAACTACTCTTGTTTACTAACACAGTAAAATGCACATAAACATGTGATTCCCTTGGTAAGTAGTTGACTTAATTCCCACTTACATGGACTCCTGATTCGCTAGCTCCTTCCCCCTCTAACGCCTAATCGTTACGGCGATAGCTGAAAATATCTGAGGAATAAAATGGAGCGTTGAACACCATTAGTTCTGCACTAGCAGAAATACTAGTCTACAAATTCTCATCCCAGAGAAACTGAACAAGGCGCACGGAACTCATATCCGTCACACGCAAAACATACGTTCTTACTTAAGAGAATCAGAGAAAACAAGAACACGATTCCCACATGAAACAGTGATCAAGAGAGAGAACAAGTCCTACAAGTAGCGACTAAACATGAAACTCGAGATTAGCTATGCTAAGGAAGCATTTAATAACCCAAATCCCTTGGGCCGAGCCCAAAACTAGAACCGAAACTCAACGTTAAGAACCCAAGAGGGAGAAAAACTTGTTCCTTTCCACAACGATCCACAAGAACCAAAATCACTACTCTTAGACTTGTAAAGAAAGTCTTACCTCTAAGATCATAGAAATTAGAATAACCCGTTGGTTAGACTATAAGCGTAGTTAATAAAACAACCCGTTTAAAAACTATAGATATAGGTTTTGAAAATAATACTAATCTTAATTATGGAAATATGTTATAATAAGTAAAATAATTAATTAAAAATAATTAGAATACTTAGCTTAAATAATAATCAAGAAAGAATAATAATAAGTAAGGTTGTACAAACCTTTATTTTCAAAACCACTTAATTATTTTTTTTCAAAACTTAATACTTGTAATAAGAAACATAAAATATGGTTTAGCTTAATTATGAGCTGTAACAAAAATACTTTAAGCTTAATCATAAGCTTATAGGTTATAAAATTATTTTTGAAAAACATTACAATACGGGAATGTTTCGGATTCAATCACACACGTTCGGTACTCGTAACTCACGGAAACCGACACTCACGGAAACCGACACTCTCGGTTTATCTCGAACCCACGAACCATAGCACACCTGAAGCACCCGATTTGAATCCGAAACAACTCACTAACTCACGTGATTAGTATCATAAACGTACATAACTATTTTACGAATAATATTACATATTATAGTTAAAAGACTTTTAGTAGAAACGACTCGGTTAACAATTAGAGTCGGGAGCCGGTACATTCACGACTCGTCGTCGCCGCCGTCGCTGTTCAAACGCATCGTCGCCGACGCGGAAACGAAAGGATGCCGAGTCGCTGTCGTCGCTGCGTAACTCACTCTGCCTCGACACGCTGAGGTTTCGCAGCCCGTGTCTGCACCGTCGCTGCGCGCTGTCACAGCCTCAAGACATCTCACCGAGCCGTTGACGTATCGCTCGAACTGAACAGCCCCTCTTAGCCTTGTCGCTGAACCCGAACAGCCCTCGCTGCTCGCCCGCGACTCGCCGGAACCATCCTTGCTGCATCCTCGTACCTGCGGTACGAGCTCGGAGAGACACGCAGCACCAACAAGAGAGCATGGTTAGATTAAAAATTGAACCGAGGATACCCAAGTTTCTCGATTCGAAATCAATTCCCGAACAAGGCATTCGGAAATCGAACACTCACCCGATCCTAACCCGTCCCACGCTCAGCAACAACAACAACAAAAACCAAAGACGAGCAACACTTTCAACCAAGTAAATTTTCTAAAAAGAACCTATGTTATTCACATCCTAGCGAGTCTCCGACTCGTCTAAAAACACCACAAATTCAGATCCGATCCTACGCATATCAGTACCACACCACAGACAAAACAAAAATCCACTCAACATACTTCAAAGCCAAGCACATACTCTGAAATCCGAAACCTCCAAAAATCAGCCCAAAAGTGAACCAAAACACAACTTACGTGAAAACTGAAATTGAACAAGTAAAACTCCAATTTTCAACACTTAAAATCAGAGTCCTAATCAACAATTAACTGATTCAAGCATCACACATGAAAACCCCCAATTTTCCCTTCCAAATTTTCGGCCAAAATATCCATAAAAATCTGAAAATCCTAACTCAAATAATTTCAGCTCACTACAAGCACAAACCGAGCCCAAACACAAGCAACCCACGAAATCAACCAAATGAACTCAAAAACCCCTAATAGGAAAACATAGGAATCGGACTAGAAACAAAGAAAACGAGTTGGATTTCCTACCTTGATGTAGAAAACGAACCCACAACTCTCGGCTTCTCCTACTCCACGAAATCCCGCTCAACCTTGTGGAGAGAACAAAATCGGAGCCAATGATTCTCAGCGTGATTGAAGAAGATGAACGAAGGAAAAGAAAAAGAAATGGAGATGAAGAAGATGAATAACGGGAAGGAGAAGAAGAGGACGAACTCACCTAAACCACTCCGGCGTCTCTCGGTCGTTGTTCTCTCTTTTTTTTTTCTTCCGTGCGTTTTTTTTTTTTCCCTTCTTGCTTTGGTTTGTTCCAACGTGAAAGTGAAAAGATAAGGGTAATAGAAGAGTCTAGAATACTATATGTGTGGCTGAGAAATTAATGGGATAAGGACCAAAAATAATCCTACTAACTTCCTCATTCTCAAATTTCCTTTCAAATAAACCACCTTTTGTTTGCAAATCGATCCTTTTACTCTCAAAATAAACATCTCGTCCATAATTAAATGGAAACGATTTAGAAAATAAACCGAGATAATTTCTCGTTGATTCTAATTTATTTTGAATATATTTAAGGTGTTTCGGAAATTATTTTCACTCCCGAGACTCTTCTTAGTACTCGAGGACTCACCGAAAATATTATTCGGGAAATTAAAATCATTCGAGTCCAACTCGAAATTCTCAACTCATTCCGAAATCTTTAATTGACCTTAAATATTTATTTTCTAAATCTAGGACCATTTCACGCTCTAGTGAAATTATAATTTGCAACAATACTCGATTCAAGGAAAAAACTCGTTCATTGATTCCAACGTTCACAAGACGAGTTACACAAAAAGCCTTACTTTACAGCATACCTCCGATGAGTCTACGGAACTGATGCTTCTGAGGAAGGGTGACAGATAGGCTAAAGGGTGGGCTTTCAGCTTTTCTATGAGGGGGTTTTTAATATTATTTTATTATTATAATGCTTTAGCTAGCTATAATGCTTTAACCCTATAGGCTACGTAAGCTAGCTAGGGTTTGTGAAAGCTCACACGTCCATTCACCTCTGCTCTCCTCAAAACCTGGTGGTACATTAATCTCTCTCTTCTCTGACACTCCCTTCCTCTGCCTCGTCACCTTGATACGTAATAACGTGTGATATATTAAAGCGGATTTATATATGTATGGTTCATTGATTTCAACTATCGCAATTATTGATTTTTGCATAAATGAGATTGTCGTTCGTCATATATAAATTGGGTTCACCGGCTTATCTGCTGTTTTTTAAGACCACAAGCAAAAAGTCACGCGCATGAGAATAGTTTGCGATGAAAAAGAAGAAGAAGAGAGCACAGTGGTTCCCAAAAAGTTCAACAAAGCTCTTCTTACTCTATCTATCTACTTCTTCTCACTTAATTCCTCGTCACGTGACTTCTATTATTATGGCTGTGTATTGCGATGACGATGTGATATGCCCTTGAAAAAGACGTAAATCATAAATAAACAACTAATTAACATATATATGGTTGTGCGTTGAATATAGGAATCTAACCACACTATGTGTATATATAAAAAAGCCGGAGGAAAATGTTTTTCTTTTAATCTTAATACTACCTTAATTTAACTGTTAACTATTTTCTTTCTCTCTCTCTTTTTGTTTTTGCTAGCAAACTGTTAACTATTTTCAGGAATCCCCGGTGGGCGATGACGAACAATTTTCATAGCAAGTTAGCAACTTCTTCAACTATAAAAAGTTTTGCCTAAAAATTAAAACCCGTCACAAAAGTATTAACAAAGAGAGTGAGAATAAAGAAACCCACATCCTCATTTTAAAGGAATAATACTAGAATTATGATCACTTTAATAATTTTGTACCAAAATTCATTAATTACATTTTAATAAAAAAAATTATTACTTATCTATAGGAGAGAGAAATGTTTGGTATCAAAATATTTCTAAATGACTAGTCATTTAATTTTTTTTTGTATTTATTTCTTAATCATTTAATTTAATTACATTTAATATTTTAACAAACACATTATGTTTAAAAAATAAATAAACTAACACATTTAACTCTCTCTCTCTCTCTCTCTCTCTCTCTCTCTCTCTCTCTCTCTCTCTCTTGCGTGGCTGATTATATGGGTTGTTAAATGCTAACGGCGTCGGACTGCATAAAAGCGACGTATGGTTCATTTTCGTTCTTGATATTTATTTTGTTCTTCGTGTTAGATTTTGTTCTTCCTTTACATTTTTTTCCTAGTTTAGAGTTTAGATCTTTTCATTAATATATAATGTATGCGAAATGGAGTGATATGTGAAGTAAATTAATATAATTTTTTAAAAGTTTTTTGGAATCTGGAAAAAAAAATTATTTCTTTGAAGATCTATTGATATCTTTGTCAATAAATTTTTGTACGTCAATAAATCTTCAAAGAATATGAAAGTGAAGTATTAAAAGAGATGTAATTTATAAGAGAAATGAAAAAGGAAATTAATAAAGTTAAAAAGGTGAATGTACAAAAGGCAGTAATAGTTCCAAATTAAAACACAAGTAATGGGTTTTGATACTATCAAAATGATCATAATTTCGATATTATTTCAATTTTAAATATATGTTTCTCTTTACTCTGGTTTCCATCGAATCTTCTCGAATCTAAATAATTCAATAAAAATTAAATTGGTTGTCGTTTTTTCTTAATTAGATTTTTCATGTTTTACGCATACCCAATTTTTCTTGTGTTGTTTAAATGGAGAGAATATATAAAAGAAAGGAAATTATGATGGAAAATGTTTAACTAACATTGGGATTTCATTGGAAAAATTACATGGATGGTATTTTAAAAGTGCAACGTTCCAAATATAGTTGGTGTTTTGAATCCTTTCAAAGTTTAGAGGTTTTCAAACTGTAAATGTCATCTTTCTTTTAAATAAAATAGTAAACAGTAAATTAAATTAAATATAACCCAAAACAGTAACAATTTTTGGATTAAAAAAAAATCTATAAACATAAAAAAAATGACAATTAAAAACTTGAAAAAGATTATTTTTGTGATAAATATTTGGACCATATTAGTTTTAAAAAAAACACTATCACAAACAATTTTCACAAATATATTCTATTTTTCATGAAAAATAGGGTGGAAAATAAAGCGTCTAAATTTTAAATGCGGGCCGTATAAATTTCTATTTTCTCACTTTATTCTCATATTTACCCTTTATTTTCCATAACATCAAAAACAAGATATAATTTTTATTTTTCCTCTTAATTTCACTTCCATTTATATGATCACTCGTGTTTTCTCATTCTCTCATATATTGAATTCCAAACGGGTAACAGAGGATAGTCTATGAGGTGTCAGTTTCCTTCTAATGCAATTCTTGCGTATGCGGTCAATCGTGGTATCCTTTTTTTTTATATAAAATTAAGAAGTAAAAAGTTATTCAACTTTTCGTTTTGTTGCAACTATTTACGATTTTGTATCTTAAGAAGCTTAATAGAATTTCAAGGAATATGCAAATAAAAAAATAAAAATAAAAACTTGTAAATTTCGGATTCACACATCTTATAATACAATGAACTTGATAAGATTATAGCTAGTTTCTAGTAATGGTATCCGATTCTCTACCAAAGTTCATTGAAAAGACCAAGCATTTTGTGCCTTTCTTTTTCTTCTAGCACAAAACATAGCTCACAAAGTTCACAACATCATAGCAAAAAAATAAGAATTTTTTTTTTCCTTTGACATAAATTTTGTTGTTCAGTCACCATATCTTATCCAATGGTGAAAATAATAATAATAAATATTATTTTGCTAATTAATATTCAGAAATGAAAGCTTACCCATAAATAATTGAAATCATACATGCATGTATTATACAAAGAATAATCAAACACGTGCAATTTATGATACTACATAACAAAAAATTGAAACGTAAAAGTCCTTGAATGCTCTCTTTCCTGGATTCAGGCTGAAATACAGCTCAATTAAAAAATAAATATTAATTATTAACTATACGAGATTTAGAAAGAAAAAATCAGAAACCCATAATTGATAATTGTAGTAACTGTTATTACCAATTATTAATCATACGTGATAAAAAAAATAATAATAAAAAAACCCAAAACTCAAGAATGAATTCATAGAATCATCAATCAATATGAAAAACCACACACAATTCCGAGACCAATACACCAAAACCTACTAGAAAATAAACTCTGTTCACAATTCAAGAAGTGAACCAATCCCTCCGATTAGACTCCACTATCCAGCTAATAGAAAATTAATAGTCTAAAATAATAGATTAAACAACTCTTTTCATAAGCCTACCCAGTACTCCGAACACTTATTTATACTAAAACATAATTAAAATAGCATGGAACTCAATAACTAATGTACTAATTTACCAAACGAGTGTACCATGCTAAGTAGAACTAAAAAAGTCAGGATGAGTCTACGGAAGTGATGCTTCTGAGGAGGGGCTCTTAAGAACGGAGCGAAAGCGTGAGGCACAAAGAGACCTTTGACTCGCCTGACGTGAAGCGCTTCGTTTGTGGGAGCTCGAGCTTGGTGAATATGGTCAAGTTTGCAGCTGGAAAGCAGGATTTCTTCCTCGGTTTCTCCTATTTCGTTTGTGTTCGGTTCGTCCTCGGAATCCCGTGGATTTTCTCCCACGGGCTTGAGTTCGACGTCTTTCAACTCTACTGTCGGTATCTTTTGAATATAGTATACCAACAAAAAAAAATTATGATCAAGTCAGCGAAACATTCTTCTTCTGATTCACTTTAATTATTGTTGAACACTGAAATCACATTGTGAACGATAAATTAACTTTTAATATTTTGTCCCTTCTTTTGGATTTAGGCTTATAGTTTAGTGGCACGAGAATGGAGATCATCTTCGATCAACATGAATACCATCATTTAGACAAAATTCTGTAAGTGCTCTAAATAGTGGATCATTTTATATGTGTTTTTCGATTTCACAAGAAGAAAGAAAGCTGATATGAACCTTGAAGATTTCAATAGAATGGTACTGAATACAAGATAATCAAGGAATTCGAGAGACCCCAAACTCTCTCAGAAGGCTAGCCTTGCACAAAGGTAAATGATTATTTCTAACCTCTATTTATAGACTAAGTGACAGTCAACATATAAATTATATTTCCAGTCCTAACAAAAACATCTATAGTTCTGGACTATCCCACGAACCACGTATTAAATGAACATTTTGGAGCCAAAATTACCAAGACATGAGAAAAGGAAAGCAATTTTCTTTTGTGTTGTCATACATCTTTTGTGTTGTCATACATCTCTTGGCAACGTGAGTGTTGTCGTAACATAACCTTATCACATAATTATTAACCTTATCTCTTTCTGAAAAAAATAAACTTATCTTTTGCAGCCTTTTTTTTTTTTGCTTACCCCAATGCTTTTATCTTCTGCCAACTGAAATTTTTTACATTTCATTCATGTCCCACCTCGTTTAATTAAAGTCCCACCTCGTTTTATTAGTTATTTTGTTGGACATAACGTTAAATGACATTTCATTCAAACAACTAATGGTTCGAATAGAATTAACCATGCAAGTGTCACTGTGAAGTTTCAAGACACATGAATGTGAACTAAAATAAATATCCACTTTCTATTCAAAAAGCCATGTTTACGCATGAAACATTATATATAATACGACAACAATATATATACTCTCTTTTTTTTTCAACCCCTATGTGTGTGAATCAATGAGACAAGCTAGAGATATGACATGTGTGACGAGGGATTCTCTTTTGTGTTGTCATACATCTCTTGGCAACGTGAGTGTTGTCATTGTAACATTAATTATTAACCTTATCTCTTTCTGAAAAAAAAAAAAAAAAAAAAAAAACTTATCTCTTGCAGTTTTTTTTTTTTTTTTTTGCTTACCCTAATGCTTTTATCTTCTGCCAACCGAAATTTTTTACATTTCATTCATGTCCCACCTCGTTTTATTAGTTATTTTGTTGGACATAACATTAAATGACATTTCTCTCTAACCAAACAAATAATGGTTCGAATAGAATTAACCATGCAAGTGCCACTGTGAAGTTTCAAGACACATGAATGTGAACTAAAATAAATATCCACTTTCTATTCAAAAAGCCATGTTTACGCATGAAACATTATATATAATACGACAACAATATATATATATATATATATATATATATGTGTGTGTGTGTGTGTGTGTGTGTGTGTGTGTGTGTATTGAGCAGGAAATAAAATTTCAGGAAAGGCAGATGTGTCTAAATTTATTTCATAAGGGTAAATTAAAATAATTATTTTATCATATGCTTAATTATTTCAACTCATTTAATTGTTCACTTGATTAAAAAATATGGTTATAAGTATATACTTGTCATGTGTAAACATATAAGATATATGTATGTCTATGGAATTTATGTATGGTATTATATATGTATTTGTGTTATTATAAACCAAACCAAATATCAAATATCAGCCAGTTTACTGGTTCTTGAAAGGAAAAAATAAAAAGGTCCAGTCAAACCTATGTGTAATTGTGTGTTTTAGTCTTGCTCTTAATACAAAATTTCTCTCTTTCATGATTGCCAGTATGAGTGGGATGCAATAATGGTGGGATGCAGAACATTCAACGAATTATTTTTTGTTTCAGCCATGAACTCAAATTATTAGTTTAAATTATATATATATATATATATATATATATATATATATATATATATCAAAATTTAAAAGCAGATTCATATATGAAGACAAAAGTCCCAATAGGACATATTTTTAACTGTAAATGTGTGAGTTGTCTATGCTTCTACTCGAGCATGATCAACTTTTTGTTTGCTCAACTTGCTCTCCATATATTTATTGTTTTGCGTTCATAGGCTCACAATTTTTTTTTTTTTTAATATAAGCTTATTGTTTCTCACGAATTAACAAGTAATAAAAGACAATTTAAAATAATGATTGCATAACCACAAGTTTCCCTATAAACATAGACTTCATCCACAACAAGTTTTCATATCTTTCAACAAACACAGAAGTTAATAACATCACTGCGCTTCTCATCTCTCTCTCTCTCTCTCTCTCTCTCTCTCTCTCTCCCACTCTCTAAATTTGCCTATATCAAGTATCAACCACAAAAAGTTAATATCACCGCTAGAAGCATTTAAAAAAAATATTACCGCTACTCTCTCCCTCTCTCTTGATGTATATATATATATATATACAAGCAAAATGCCCGCGCGTTGCTTGATGTCTTTTAACAGTAAATTATTGAAATAATAAAAAAAAAATTAATGATGAACATGACGTCAAATAACTTACTAATTGTTAAGATTACATCAATAATATTTCATACATATATTTACATATCTTAATTTATAATGACTGAATTGTACAACTCAAATTGTACCAATGTTATATTTTATTTTACTTCAATGAAAAAAATTATATACACATATACAATAATTACCATATTACAAATCCTATTTCTAAAAATCAAATAGAGAATAAATACAAAATTGCAAATATAGATTATATATACATCTAAGTAAGGAAATTTTCTTCATAGTTAATATTTGTATTATTATTGAAAATCACAATTTTTTTTTTTTTATAAAATACACATTTCTAATTATAAATAAATATTTAGCTTCTACACCTTTTTCTTTATTGTTTTTTACATGTAATTTGAGATAGTTGATACAAAACATATACGAAATAGATCAATAACATCATTGTAAATATAAGAGAAACTACATCGAAGACAATATGCAAAGTTGCAAATACAGTCTATGATGCTATATTTTTGTGTGTTTTTATTAAAATTGCTCTACAAATGTGTATTATTCTAGTGGGCTTTCTTTTAAAAAAGAATAGTGGGCTTTTATAAAGCCCATCTGAAACCCTACTACCCCATTATCTCCTCTGCATTTCTCTTTTCACAGCCGCTTCCCCCTCTCTCTCTATACCGATCGTCAATGGCGAAACCTCCATTTTTTACTACCACCAAAAATACATATGCACGCCATAGTCTCGGACATAGTAGAAATATGTGGCTGCGGTGAAACGTCTATGGTATCGGTCTCGGTATCAGACAGTTCGTATTCGATTTATTTGAACCGGTAATCGCATCTCAAACGTATTATTTTTCACTAGTTATACCTCTACTTTTTTATTCTCTGTAGGGTTTTCTTTTTTTGTTTCATTTGCCCAAAATAAGAAAAATAAGTATTTAACTTGTTATAAGAAAAATATTTCTTTCTTTCTGATGCAAAAAACTTTTCCCAAAAAATCCCAGCCTCTCATCAACGAAAAGAATGAGACCACCACTTCTCCATCCACGGGTGAAGGCTACTTCGCCGATCAGGTCTCATTTTGATGATGTTGTGATTTAAGTTCTGCTAACATTTTTTTGGAAATATTATGGAGGGATTTTTTTATTTTATTTTTTCATGGTAAAACACTTATCTGGGTATTAGTATTAAGCAATTTTCTATAGAAAGACTAATAAAAATAAAGCTTATATATTTCCAATTTGTTGACAGATGCTCCATTATTTTTTTAAGGGGAAGATCTTCTGAACTTCATCAAGTAGGATCTTCTGGTAATCCTTTCCTATCAAAACAATTTAATTAATCTATTTTTTTTGTGCGATACTCGATCTCTCATGAGTCCAGCTTTTCTTTCTTTCTCTTATTGTTCTCGATTGTATTTTTTTTGTTCTATTCTGAAATATACACTTTTTCTCCAGACTGTTCTAATTTACTTGATCATTTCCCCATGTTCGTCAAGATTAGTTCTGCGCTGATGTCGAAGTTGAAGGTCTAGATCTTCCGGCTTATTTACTATCTTAGGCTGAGTATTGCGGATCACATACACTCGGCTTCGAGGACTGCCATTGCCGCATCTTCAACTTCAAGTGGTGGTTCGAACTGATCCACGGGTGAACGTTACCTCGCCGATCAGGTCTGATTTTGTTACGTGTGGTGATGGAGGAAAAGTGAGACTGAACAAAGAGAATGAACAAAAAAAAGTAAAAGAATGAACAAAAGTAAAAAAAAAAAAAAGTAAAAGAATGAACAAAAGATTAAAAAATGAAGTTAAACACAACAAATAGAAATTGATTGTGGTCAGATTGTTACATATTGATGTACAATGGCTGAATTTGTTGTATTGGTCTGATTGTAGTTTTGAAGACGAAAGAGCAGAAGTTGGTGTCGATTTCTTCGGTGAAGGAGCATGGAATATATAGGCCGCTTGGAAAGAAATGAAAAACTTTCCAGAAATTTCATGAAATAGCTGTTGATGATTTTTGCAATGCAAATATCTGGAGAATTCCAGACAATTAATTTACTTCGGGCAGCTCCAACGATTTAAAACTGTCATATGTGGATGTCGGTTTGTATTCCAGAATATTCTAAGTCAGAGTGGCATTTTTGTGATTTTTTTTTCTTTTAGGAGTAGTTGTAATATTTTAATCAGAATGACATTGGCATGCCATGTAATTATGAGACTTTTAAAGGGTATTTTTGTCAAATTTTTTAAGTGTACTGTAGACTTAACAGTAATATGAGTCTGCGTGAATAGTGATTCCGGATTCTCCTTTATATATATATAATAATATATATATATATACATATTATATTTATGTTTGTGTTAATTAAAGGAGACATTGGGGTGTATGTTTATAGATGCTGACAGAAGATAGAGAGCACAGATGATTTGAAATGCATGGAAGCTATAGCATCTCACTCATTCGTGCTCTCTATCTTTCTGTCGTCGTCACTTTCATATACAACATTATCACCTAAAGTCCCTCTGGTATAACCTGGTGTTTTTTAATCTAAATTTTTTTTATTTTTTTTATTTACTGTGTTATATTGTTCGTGGGGTATTTTTATGATAGTAGAGTTAATCTTTTGCTTTTATTACAGACGCATTGATTTTAAAATTTTGCCGATCTACATACATCTCTAGGGTTTTTTATGTATATGTATATTTCTAGGGCTGACCTCTAATTTCAGCGTGGCATACAATTTACAGATTCTCATTTGATTATGAGTGTATCGATGATCAAGTTCATTTCGTATTTCTGATGCGTGATTTTCCTACCGAAAGCTAGTTTTGAAAATCCACTCTTTCCATTTAATGTTTTGAATACCTTTTTATTTTACTTTATCCTGACAGATTATTGCAATCCGTATATTTATTCCACTGTTAAGATATATCTGAAGAAATAATTCACCCATACAAATAACATATGAGTTCTGTTATGAACTAGTATTTTTTTTTAGCAACTACAAAACAAAAGCTTTGTTTGGCTTAGTTTAAGTGTTGTATATGTAATTTTGAGATGTTCTTTTCAATACCATCTGTATCAGTGTGCATACATTGGAATGTTTCTAAGAGCTGGAATCTATTTAGTGGCAAGTGTTTCGACACGTTTTTATCGTAATAGGGTGTTTTGATGTCTGATGTCATAATTATTAAAAAGAAGAAGAAGAAATTTGAAGTCTCATTATGTACATTTTTTATTTATTAGAAGCAAAAATAACTTCCCGTTTATTGCAAACCCTAAACCTACATTATTAGCTATATATAACAAAAAACAAAATATAAGCAAAATAACATATATATCTATGTATGGATTATATGTAATTTCTGCAGATTCAAAACCCTAGAATTGGAGGACGGTGGTGACCGAAAAGCCCTTTTGGAATGGTGGTGACCGGAAAAACCCTTTTGTAGGAACGATGTGATGAAATCAAGTGTGTCTTATTTGGTGAAAGCCAATATCATTCTTCAATAATCTTACCAGCTATTGTAACTTTGGACGATTACAGTTAATGTCGCCACAAACACTATACGACTAATTGGAAGAATGTATATGGGACTGAATGCAAATTAAGTTGTTTTTTAAGTCTTTATCTTTCTGGGAGAGTGTTTTTGAGGGATATAACTTTTTATAATGCCTTTTTATCAAGGGGTATACTTGCAAACATGGATTTAAATGTCGCCGAAATTCCCCGATTTTCGCCGGCGGTGTCGTTTTCGCCGGGAAAACGGCCGACGAACTCATGAAAGTCGTTTTTCCATGTTATTTCGTTTGATTTTCTCTGAAAATGACATGCCGTTTGTCCATGTTATGTCGTTTTCGGCTTGAAACTATAAACTCATATTATGGAAAAATAAAATGGCGGAAGCAAAATGAGGAAGAAGAAGATGAGAGAGGGGAGAGGAGAGAGACGAAGTGAGAAGAGGGAGAGAGAGAGAGAGAGACCCGACCTACAATACACTACGTATATAATATACAATCACTGCATAATAGATAACATATTATATCATGACCTGACCTATATGCACTAAGGCCCATTTTCAACAAAAATGTGTAATAAGTGGGAAAATTACAATACTAACGCTTATACGCTTCTTTCAAAACATTATAATGTTTTTCTTTTTTTTTTTGAAATATTTAGGATATTAATACATTCAATATACACTCTTTAGTATATATATTACACAATTATACAATTTCAGTCTACATATTTTAGTATACAATTACATGGTACTGTATAAAAAAAAAATTAAAGTGATAACAATGATAAGAGTATACAAAATAATTGAATGAGCGAAAGACACAAATACTACTTCAAAAATGTTAATTTCGATGATAAAATTAATAAGAGCGTTCATTTTGCAGGTGCGTTTGCGCTTGGCCAATTTTGACGCACGTAGGTAAAAACTCAAATTATTATGATGAAATCATGAATTAGGACTACCAACATAATTGCAATCTGTATTGTATAATTTTGTAATAATTTTATTTAGCACTACAGTTAAATAGCCTTCTTCAATCATTGAAATTTTATTTTAACAGCCAACGTTCGATTGATAATTGAAAATTCGTTACTCAACTTATGAACTAATCGAAAGGGTCAAAAATACCTTTTGACCGGTTTTAAATTAAAAAATAAATAAAATAATAAATTATTTACATGGCAGTTTCTTAACTTAATTAATATTTAATTAATTTTCTTTCTCCATATAATTGTTGATAAGTGTTAATGACAGTTTATCATAGTTTTGTTTTTTGTTTGCTGTTTAAATTGATTAATGGTAGTTTAACAAATGGGTTTTAGAATTACTTGTTTTTTTACGCTATAGTAGTTTATAACACACTTTTTTATTTAAAATATTCAGAAATGAAAGCTTACCCATAAATAATTGAAATCATACATGCATGTATTATACAAAGAATAATCAAACACGTGCAATTTATGATACTACATAACAAAAAATTGAAACGTAAAAGTCCTTGAATGCTCTCTTTCCTGGATTCAGGATGAAATACAGCTCAATTAAAAAATAAATATTAATTATTAACTATACGAGATTTAGAAAGAAAAAATCAGAAACACATAATTGATAATTGTAGTAACTGTTATTACATATAGTGAACGCCGTTAAATAAAACTTGTTATCGTAGAGGGAGACATCTGGCTGAAAAAGCATAACATGCAATGACTAATGACTAAGTTAAGAATTGGAGAGATCGTGATTGTACCACCTTGCTTGTGTTTAGCAGCTGCTGACAAGTAACAGACATGTAATAACATTTGCCACGTTATAATAAGGAAGAATTTCGCAATAATGCGTTTTTTATGAGCAAAAAACAGCTGTATTTATATATATAGACAAATGTCAAGCGTATAAGAGAGGAAAGAAAATACAGCTGCCCAAAGCGACGTGGCTTGCTCAGGATTCATTAGCTTGTTCTTAATTTTTTTTTTAATTAATCTATGTAGATAAATGAAAGTTCAGGAAGTATATAACAACAACTCTTTTAATGAGTTGGTTTTGATTGCGAGATTCTACAAAGAAAACATGTCTGAAAATATTTTTGTATTGTTATGAGAAATATCTGATGTTGGACTTAATGTTATGATAGTACCTATAATAATAGAACCGAGAGAGAGAGTATGTGGATAGTAACAAATCTATTTTGAAAGGCGGTTTGACCCATTCTTGTTTGCTTTCTTCAAGTTTCATTATATCTCTGTAACAGTTTAAGAAGAAAAAAGCTTGCGTTTATGCATTGTTTTGAATAATGAAATGTTAAGCAACTTCTGATTCTAATTTTAAATTTTTTTGTATTATGCATTCATATATGTTAACGTTTGGATGGGAGGTATATCCAGGGTGGGCAAAGAAGGGGTGAGAGAGAGATAGAGAGATTGAATTCATAGAATCATCAATCAATATGAAAAACCATACACAATTCCGAGCCCAATACACCAAAACCTACTAGAAAATAAACTCTGTTCACAATTCAAGAAGTGAACCAATCCCTCCGATTAGACTCCACTATCCAGCTAATAGAAAATTAATAGTCTAAAATAATAGATTAAACAACTCTTTTCATAAGCCTACCCACTCCGAACACTTATTTATACTAAAACATAATTAAATAAATAAATAGCATGTAACTCAATAACTAATGTACTAATTTACCAAACCTAAGAGCAGCCAATGCATATGTCACGACCCGCGAGCTCTAGCTCGCACGCGAGCCGCGAAGTACTTACATCTCTTTCCTCCAGAATATTTAAATAAACATAGCATTTGTATATAGTAAGCGGAAATAAATTAAATAGCTATAAGACATATATCATAAGTAATAGAATTTTCGGGGAAATTTTTCGCTTTTATTTCACATACAAGTCTTATAGCGACTATATACATAACAAAACACACTCGTTTGTTTTGGACATATCTTACATATAACTTATATACAAACATGGACGCAAAACAAGTAACTAGAATACAAGTTTACTAGTTACATAATAAAACACCATTTTTCCCCGTTTAAAACAAAAACTCTCATTGCCACAGGTCGAGCGACGCAAGCCTGGACTAGATCTCCTCCTTCTACCCGAGTAAAGCCTTTCCTTTGCCTACATTACCAAGGGTCATAAACTATGAGTCGAAAGACTCAGCAAGTGGGAGTCTATCTAGTAATAAAAGCGACTAGATGACATGTGACGTGCACATAACACATAAATTATGCATGAAAGACATATGATTCCTATCATATGATATGCAAGCACGTGCATACTTACTACATGTGAACTTGTCATCCTGATCTTCAGGTCATCCAACCACCCACTGCAACAACCCTCAGAATGACAAGTAGCCAACCCTCAGACCCGAGCAATTTAATCATGAGGGTGACTCCAAGTTTTAAACTTCGTCTAGGATCCTCTAATGGTACCATCTCCAATCATAGGGGCGCTCAGGAGCTCCCTGAAAGCTCAGACGTGCCCGGCACGCCGGCAGTTACCAATTACAACACTGCGCCCGTCAGGTATCCCTGACAAAAACACAAGTCTTCAGACTTGCTGGTACCACCGACATCTGTTCTTTTTAAATGTTTGGTACCCGATGGAATCAGAGTACAGCCCTAAACTACAACGGGAAGAGCATCGTTTCGAGTAAAACTCGATTAAATATTGTTTAATATGCTCGTCATAGTATTTTGAAAGAGAAATCAAGGTGTGACCCTTGTAGTCCCTAGAACAGATATCTCAGCTGGAATCTGAGAAACGTCTGTCCCTGCTTTTCCCGTAAACCCGTCTATCGGGTGAATCTAAAATTAGTAAGTCAAAGGAAGATTAACTAATCAAATAAGAAACGGCTTGGGTTGTTAGCGGGTTACGCTTGAACTTAACGGGACAAACCCGAAGCTACATTTTCAATAATAGTAGCCGAAGCCTTAATCTTGATTAGTTTGTCAAATTCATGGGCTTTCAACTACTCTTGTTTACTAACACAGTAAAATGCACATAAACATGTGATTCCCTTGGTAAGTAGTTGACTTAATTCCCACTTACATGGACTCCTGATTCGCTAGCTCCTTCCCCCTCTAACGCCTAATCGTTACGGCGATAGCTGAAAATATCTGAGGAATAAAATGGAGCGTTGAACACCATTAGTTCTGCACTAGCAGAAATACTAGTCTACAAATTCTCATCCCAGAGAAACTGAACAAGGCGCACGGAACTCATATCCGTCACACGCAAAACATACGTTCTTACTTAAGAGAATCAGAGAAAACAAGAACACGATTCCCACATGAAACAGTGATCAAGAGAGAGAACAAGTCCTACAAGTAGCGACTAAACATGAAACTCGAGATTAGCTATGCTAAGGAAGCATTTAATAACCCAAATCCCTTGGGCCGAGCCCAAAACTAGAACCGAAACTCAACGTTAAGAACCCAAGAGGGAGAAAAACTTGTTCCTTTCCACAACGATCCACAAGAACCAAAATCACTACTCTTAGACTTGTAAAGAAAGTCTTACCTCTAAGATCATAGAAATTAGAATAACCCGTTGGTTAGACTATAAGCGTAGTTAATAAAACAACCCGTTTAAAAACTATAGATATAGGTTTTGAAAATAATACTAATCTTAATTATGGAAATATGTTATAATAAGTAAAATAATTAATTAAAAATAATTAGAATACTTAGCTTAAATAATAATCAAGAAAGAATAATAATAAGTAAGGTTGTACAAACCTTTATTTTCAAAACCACTTAATTATTTTTTTTCAAAACTTAATACTTGTAATAAGAAACATAAAATATGGTTTAGCTTAATTATGAGCTGTAACAAAAATACTTTAAGCTTAATCATAAGCTTATAGGTTATAAAATTATTTTTGAAAAACATTACAATACGGGAATGTTTCGGATTCAATCACACACGTTCGGTACTCGTAACTCACGGAAACCGACACTCACGGAAACCGACACTCTCGGTTTATCTCGAACCCACGAACCATAGCACACCTGAAGCACCCGATTTGAATCCGAAACAACTCACTAACTCACGTGATTAGTATCATAAACGTACATAACTATTTTACGAATAATATTACATATTATAGTTAAAAGACTTTTAGTAGAAACGACTCGGTTAACAATTAGAGTCGGGAGCCGGTACATTCACGACTCGTCGTCGCCGCCGTCGCTGTTCAAACGCATCGTCGCCGACGCGGAAACGAAAGGATGCCGAGTCGCTGTCGTCGCTGCGTAACTCACTCTGCCTCGACACGCTGAGGTTTCGCAGCCCGTGTCTGCACCGTCGCTGCGCGCTGTCACAGCCTCAAGACATCTCACCGAGCCGTTGACGTATCGCTCGAACTGAACAGCCCCTCTTTGCCTTGTCGCTGAACCCGAACAGCCCTCGCTGCTCGCCCGCGACTCGCCGGAACCATCCTTGCTGCATCCTCGTACCTGCGGTACGAGCTCGGAGAGACACGCAGCACCAACAAGAGAGCATGGTTAGATTAAAAATTGAACCGAGGATACCCAAGTTTCTCGATTCGAAATCAATTCCCGAACAAGGCATTCGGAAATCGAACACTCACCCGATCCTAACCCGTCCCACGCTCAGCAACAACAACAACAAAAACCAAAGACGAGCAACACTTTCAACCAAGTAAATTTTCTAAAAAGAACCTATGTTATTCACATCCTAGCGAGTCTCCGACTCGTCTAAAAACACCACAAATTCAGATCCGATCCTACGCATATCAGTACCACACCACAGACAAAACAAAAATCCACTCAACATACTTCAAAGCCAAGCACATACTCTGAAATCCGAAACCTCCAAAAATCAGCCCAAAAGTGAACCAAAACACAACTTACGTGAAAACTGAAATTGAACAAGTAAAACTCCAATTTTCAACACTTAAAATCAGAGTCCTAATCAACAATTAACTGATTCAAGCATCACACATGAAAACCCCCAATTTTCCCTTCCAAATTTTCGGCCAAAATATCCATAAAAATCTGAAAATCCTAACTCAAATAATTTCAGCTCACTACAAGCACAAACCGAGCCCAAACACAAGCAACCCACGAAATCAACCAAATGAACTCAAAAACCCCTAATAGGAAAACATAGGAATCGGACTAGAAACAAAGAAAACGAGTTGGATTTCCTACCTTGATGTAGAAAACGAACCCACAACTCTCGGCTTCTCCTACTCCACGAAATCCCGCTCAACCTTGTGGAGAGAACAAAATCGGAGCCAATGATTCTCAGCGTGATTGAAGAAGATGAACGAAGGAAAAGAAAAAGAAATGGAGATGAAGAAGATGAATAACGGGAAGGAGAAGAAGAGGACGAACTCACCTAAACCACTCCGGCGTCTCTCGGTCGTTGTTCTCTCTTTTTTTTTTCTTCCGTGCGTTTTTTTTTTTCCCCTTCTTGCTTTGGTTTGTTCCAACGTGAAAGTGAAAAGATAAGGGTAATAGAAGAGTCTAGAATACTATATGTGTGGCTGAGAAATTAATGGGATAAGGACCAAAAATAATCCTACTAACTTCCTCATTCTCAAATTTCCTTTCAAATAAACCACCTTTTGTTTGCAAATCGATCCTTTTACTCTCAAAATAAACATCTCGTCCATAATTAAATGGAAACGATTTAGAAAATAAACCGAGATAATTTCTCGTTGATTCTAATTTATTTTGAATATATTTAAGGTGTTTCGGAAATTATTTTCACTCCCGAGACTCTTCTTAGTACTCGAGGACTCACCGAAAATATTATTCGGGAAATTAAAATCATTCGAGTCCAACTCGAAATTCTCAACTCATTCCGAAATCTTTAATTGACCTTAAATATTTATTTTCTAAATCTAGGACCATTTCACGCTCTAGTGAAATTATAATTTGCAACAATACTCGATTCAAGGAAAAAACTCGTTCATTGATTCCAACGTTCACAAGACGAGTTACACAAAAAGCCTTACTTTACAGCATACCTCCGATGAGTCTACGGAACTGATGCTTCTGAGGAAGGGTGACAGATAGGCTAAAGGGTGGGCTTTCAGCTTTTCTATGAGGGGGTTTTTAATATTATTTTATTATTATAATGCTTTAGCTAGCTATAATGCTTTAACCCTATAGGCTACGTAAGCTAGCTAGGGTTTGTGAAAGCTCACACGTCCATTCACCTCTGCTCTCCTCAAAACCTGGTGGTACATTAATCTCTCTCTTCTCTGACACTCCCTTCCTCTGCCTCGTCACCTTGATACGTAATAACGTGTGATATATTAAAGCGGATTTATATATGTATGGTTCATTGATTTCAACTATCGCAATTATTGATTTTTGCATAAATGAGATTGTCGTTCGTCATATATAAATTGGGTTCACCGGCTTATCTGCTGTTTTTTAAGACCACAAGCAAAAAGTCACGCGCATGAGAATAGTTTGCGATGAAAAAGAAGAAGAAGAGAGCACAGTGGTTCCCAAAAAGTTCAACAAAGCTCTTCTTACTCTATCTATCTACTTCTTCTCACTTAATTCCTCGTCACGTGACTTCTATTATTATGGCTGTGTATTGCGATGACGATGTGATATGCCCTTGAAAAAGACGTAAATCATAAATAAACAACTAATTAACATATGTATGGTTGTGCGTTGAATATAGGAATCTAACCACACTATGTGTATATATTAAAGCCGGAGGAAAATGTTTTTCTTTTAATCTTAATACTACCTTAATTTAACTGTTAACTATTTTCTTTCTCTCTCTCTTTTTTTTTTTGCTAGCAAACTGTTAACTATTTTCAGGAATCCCCGGTGGGCGATGACGAACAATTTTCATAGCAAGTTAGCAACTTCTTCAACTATAAAAAGTTTTGCCTAAAAATTAAAACCCGTCACAAAAGTATTAACAAAGAGAGTGAGAATAAAGAAACCCACATCCTCATTTTAAAGGAATAATACTAGAATTATGATCACTTTAATAATTTTGTACCAAAATTCATTAATTACATTTTAATAAAAAAAATTATTACTTATCTATAGGAGAGAGAAATGTTTGGTATCAAAATATTTCTAAATGACTAGTCATTTAATTTTTTTTTGTATTTATTTCTTAATCATTTAATTTAATTACATTTAATATTTTAACAAACACATTATGTTTAAAAAATAAATAAACTAACACATTTAACTCTCTCTCTCTCTCTCTCTCTCTCTCTCTCTCTCTCTCTCTCTCTCTCTCTCTCTCTCTCTCTCTTGCGTGGCTGATTATATGGGTTGTTAAATGCTAACGGCGTCGGACTGCATAAAAGCGACGTATGGTTCATTTTCGTTCTTGATATTTATTTTGTTCTTCGTGTTAGATTTTGTTCTTCCTTTACATTTTTTTCCTAGTTTAGAGTTTAGATCTTTTCATTAATATATAATGTATGCGAAATGGAGTGATATGTGAAGTAAATTAATATAATTTTTTAAAAGTTTTTTGGAATCTGGAAAAAAAAATTATTTCTTTGAAGATCTATTGATATCTTTGTCAATAAATTTTTGTACGTCAATAAATCTTCAAAGAATATGAAAGTGAAGTATTAAAAGAGATGTAATTTATAAGAGAAATGAAAAAGGAAATTAATAAAGTTAAAAAGGTGAATGTACAAAAGGCAGTAATAGTTCCAAATTAAAACACAAGTAATGGGTTTTGATACTATCAAAATGATCATAATTTCGATATTATCTCAATTTTAAATATATGTTTCTCTTTACTCTGGTTTCCATCGAATCTTCTCGAATCTAAATAATTCAATAAAAATTAAATTGGTTGTCGTTTTTTCTTAATTAGATTTTTCATGTTTTACGCATACCCAATTTTTCTTGTGTTGTTTAAATGGAGAGAATATATAAAAGAAAGGAAATTATGATGGAAAATGTCTAACTAACATTGGGATTTCATTGGAAAAATTACATGGATGGTATTTTAAAAGTGCAACGTTCCAAATATAGTTGGTGTTTTGAATCCTTTCAAAGTTTAGAGGTTTTCAAACTGTAAATGTCATCTTTCTTTTAAATAAAATAGTAAACAGTAAATTAAATTAAATATAACCCAAAACAGTAACAATTTTTGGATTAAAAAAAAATCTATAAACATAAAAAAAAATGACAATTAAAAACTTGAAAAAGATTATTTTTGTGATAAATATTTGGACCATATTAGTTTTAAAAAAAACACTATCACAAACAATTTTCACAAATATATTCTATTTTTCATGAAAAATAGGGTGGAAAATAAAGCGTCTAAATTTTAAATGCGGGCCGTATAAATTTCTATTTTCTCACTTTATTCTCATATTTACCCTTTATTTTCCATAACATCAAAAACAAGATATAATTTTTATTTTTCCTCTTAATTTCACTTCCATTTATATGATCACTCGTGTTTTCTCATTCTCTCATATATTGAATTCCAAACGGGTAACAGAGGATAGTCTATGAGGTGTCAGTTTCCTTCTAATACAATTCTTGCGTATGCGGTCAATCGTGGTATCCTTTTTTTTTATTATATACAATTAAGAAGTAAAAAGTTATTCAACTTTTCGTTTTGTTGCAACTATTTACGATTTTGTATCTTAAGAAGCATAATAGAATTTCAAGGAATATGCAAATAAAAAAATAAAAATAAAAACTTGTAAATTTCGGATTCACACATCTTATAATACAATGAACTTGATAAGATTATAGCTAGTTTCTAGTAATGGTATCCGATTCTCTACCAAAGTTCATTGAAAAGACCAAGCATTTTGTGCCTTTCTTTTTCTTCTAGCACAAAACATAGCTCACAAAGTTCACAACATCATAGCAAAAAAATAAGAATTTTTTTTTCCTTTGACATAAATTTTGTTGTTCAGTCACCATATCTTATCCAATGGTGAAAATAATAATAATAAATATTATTTTGCTAATTAATATTCAGAAATGAAAGCATACCCATAAATAATTGAAATCATACATGCATGTATTATACAACGAATAATCAAACACGTGCAATTTATGATACTACATAACAAAAAATTGAAACGTAAAAGTCCTTGAATGCTCTCTTTCCTGGATTCAGGCTGAAATACAGCTCAATTAAAAAATAAATATTAATTATTAACTATACGAGATTTAGAAAGAAAAAATCAGAAACCCATAATTGATAATTGTAGTAACTGTTATTACCAATTATTAATCATACGTGATAAAAAAAATAATAATAAAAAAAAACCCAAAACTCAAGAATGAATTCATAGAATCATCAATCAATATGAAAAACCACACACAATTCCGAGACCAATACACCAAAACCTACTAGAAAATAAACTCTGTTCACAAAACAAGAAGTGAACCAATCCCTCCGATTAGACTCCACTTCCAGCTAATAGAAAATTAATAGTCTAAAATAATAGATTAAACAACTCTTTTCATAAGCCTACCCAGTACTCCGAACACTTATTTATACTAAAACATAATTAAAATAGCATGGAACTCAATAACTAATGTACTAATTTACCAAACGAGTGTACCATGCTAAGTAGAACTAAAAAAGTCAGGATGAGTCTACGGAAGTGATGCTTCTGAGGAGGGGCTCTTAAGAACGGAGCGAAAGCGTGAGGCACAAAGAGACCTTTGACTCGCCTGACGTGAAGCGCTTCGTTTGTGGGAGCTCGAGCTTGGTGAATATGGTCAAGTTTGCAGCTGGAAAGCAGGATTTCTTCCTCGGTTTCTCCTATTTCGTTTGTGTTCGGTTCGTCCTCGGAATCCCGTGGATTTTCTCCCACGGGCTTGAGTTCGACGTCTTTCAACTCTACTGTCGGTATCTTTTGAATATAGTATACCAACAAAAAAAAATTATGATCAAGTCAGCGAAACATTCTTCTTCTGATTCACTTTAATTATTGTTGAACACTGAAATCACATTGTGAACGATAAATTAACTTTTAATATTTTGTCCCTTCTTTTGGATTTAGGCTTATAGTTTAGTGGCACGAGAATGGAGATCATCTTCGATCAACATGAATACCATCATTTAGACAAAATTCTGTAAGTGCTCTAAATAGTGGATCATTTTATATGTGTTTTTCGATTTCACAAGAAGAAAGAAAGCTGATATGAACCTTGAAGATTTCAATAGAATGGTACTGAATACAAGATAATCAAGGAATTCGAGAGACCCCAAACTCTCTCAGAAGGCTAGCCTTGCACAAAGGTAAATGATTATTTCTAACCTCTATTTATAGACTAAGTGACAGTCAACATATAAATTATATTTCCAGTCCTAACAAAAACATCTATAGTTCTGGACTATCCCACGAACCACGTATTAAATGAACATTTTGGAGCCAAAATTACCAAGACATGAGAAAAGGAAAGCAATTTTCTTTTGTGTTGTCATACATCTTTTGTGTTGTCATACATCTCTTGGCAACGTGAGTGTTGTCGTAACATAACCTTATCACATAATTATTAACCTTATCTCTTTCTGAAAAAAATAAACTTATCTTTTGCAGCCTTTTTTTTTTTTTTTTTTTGCTTACCCCAATGCTTTTATCTTCTGCCAACTGAAACTTTTTACATTTCATTCATGTCCCACCTCGTTTAATTAAAGTCCCACCTCGTTTTATTAGTTATTTTGTTGGACATAACGTTAAATGACATTTCATTCAAACAACTAATGGTTCGAATAGAATTAACCATGCAAGTGCCACTGTGAAGTTTCAAGACACATGAATGTGAACTAAAATAAATATCCACTTTCTATTCAAAAAGCCATGTTTACGCATGAAACATTATATATAATACGACAACAATATATATACTCTCTTTTTTTTTCAACCCCTATGTGTGTGAATCAATGAGACAAGCTAGAGATATGACATGTGTGACGAGGGATTCTCTTTTGTGTTGTCATACATCTCTTGGCAACGTGAGTGTTGTCATTGTAACATTAATTATTAACCTTATCTCTTTCTGAAAAAAAAAAAAAAAAAAAAAAAAACTTATCTCTTGCAGTTTTTTTTTTTTTTTTTTTTTTTGCTTACCCTAATGCTTTTATCTTCTGCCAACCGAAATTTTTTACATTTCATTCATGTCCCACCTCGTTTTATTAGTTATTTTGTTGGACATAACATTAAATGACATTTCTCTCTAACCAAACAAATAATGGTTCGAATAGAATTAACCATGCAAGTGCCACTGTGAAGTTTCAAGACACATGAATGTGAACTAAAATAAATATCCACTTTCTATTCAAAAAGCCATGTTTACGCATGAAACATTATATATAATACGACAACAATATATATATATATATATATATGTGTGTGTGTGTGTGTGTGTGTGTGTGTGTGTGTGTGTGTGTGTGTGTGTGTGTGTGTATTGAGCAGGAAATAAAATTTCAGGAAAGGCAGATGTGTCTAAATTTATTTCATAAGGGTAAATTAAAATAATTATTTTATCATATGCTTAATTATTTCAACTCATTTAATTGTTCACTTGATTAAAAAATATGGTTATAAGTATATACTTGTCATGTGTAAACATATAAGATATATGTATGTCTATGGAATTTATGTATGGTATTATATATGTATTTGTGTTATTATAAACCAAACCAAATATCAAATATCAGCCAGTTTACTGGTTCTTGAAAGGAAAAAATAAAAAGGTCCAGTCAAACCTATGTGTAATTGTGTGTTTTAGTCTTGCTCTTAATACAAAATTTCTCTCTTTCCTAAATAACAAGTTTCAAAGCACAAAAAGGACACCATGCATGATTGCCAGTATGAGTGGGATGCAATAATGGTGGGATGCAGAACATTCAACGAATTATTTTTTGTTTCAGCCATGAACTCAAATTATTAGTTTAAATTTTATATATATATATATATATATATATATATATATATCAAAATTTAAAAGCAGATTCATATATGAAGACAAAAGTCCCAATAGGACATATTTTTAACTGTAAATGTGTGAGTTGTCTATGCTTCTACTCGAGCATGATCAACTTTTTGTTTGCTCAACTTGCTCTCCATATATTTATTGTTTTGCGTTCATAGGCTCACAATTTTTTTTTTTTAATATAAGCTTATTGTTTCTCACGAATTAACAAGTAATAAAAGACAATTTAAAATAATGATTGCATAACCACAAGTTTCCCTATAAATATAGACTTCATCCACAACAAGTTTTCATATCTTTCAACAAACACAGAAGTTAATAACATCACTGCGCTTCTCATCTCTCTCTCTCTCTCTCTCTCTCTCTCTCTCTCTCTCTCTCTCCCACTCTCTAAATTTGCCTATATCAAGTATCAACCACAAAAAGTTAATATCACCGCTAGAAGCATTTAAAAAAAATATTACCGCTACTCTCTCCCTCTCGCTTGATGTATATATATATATATATATATATATATATATATATATATACAAGCAAAATGCCCGCGCGTTGCTTGATGTCTTTTAACAGTAAATTATTGAAATAATAAAAAAAAAATTAATGATGAACATGACGTCAAATAACTTACTAATTGTTAAGATTACATCAATAATATTTCATACATATATTTACATATCTTAATTTATAATGACTGAATTGTACAACTCAAATTGTACCAATGTTATATTTTATTTTACTTCAATGAAAAAAATTATATACACATATACAATAATTACCATATTACAAATCCTATTTCTAAAAATCAAATAGAGAATAAATACAAAATTGCAAATATAGATTATATATACATCTAAGTAAGGAAATTTTCTTCATAGTTAATATTTGTATTATTATTGAAAATCACAATTTTTTTTTTTTTATAAAATACACATTTCTAATTATAAATAAATATTTAGCTTCTACACCTTTTTCTTTATTGTTTTTTACATGTAATTTGAGATAGTTGATACAAAACATATACGAAATAGATCAATAACATCATTGTAAATATAAGAGAAACTACATCGAAGACAATATGCAAAGTTGCAAATACAGTCTATGATGCTATATTTTTGTGTGTTTTTATTAAAATTGCTCTACAAATGTGTATTATTCTAGTGGGCTTTCTTTTAAAAAAGAATAGTGGGCTTTTATAAAGCCCATCTGAAACCCTACTACCCCATTATCTCCTCTGCATTTCTCTTTTCACAGCCGCTTCCCCCTCTCTCTCTATACCGATCGTCAATGGCGAAACCTCCATTTTTTACTACCACCAAAAATACATATGCACGCCATAGTCTCGGACATAGTAGAAATATGTGGCTGCGGTGAAACGTCTATGGTATCGGTCTCGGTATCAGACAGTTCGTATTCGATTTATTTGAACCGGTAATCGCATCTCAAACGTATTATTTTTCAGTAGTTATACCTCTACTTTTTTATTCTCTGTAGGGTTTTCTTTTTTTGTTTCATTTGCCCAAAATAAGAAAAATAAGTATTTAACTTGTTATAAGAAAAATATTTCTTTCTTTCTGATGCAAAAAACTTTTCCCAAAAAATCCCAGCCTCTCGTCAACGAAAAGAATGAGACCACCACTTCTCCATCCACGGGTGAAGGCTACTTCGCCGATCAGGTCTCATTTTGATGATGTTGTGATTTAAGTTCTGCTAACATTTTTTTGGAAATATTATGGAGGGATTTTTTTATTTTATTTTTTCATGGTAAAACACTTATCTGGGTATTAGTATTAAGCAATTTTCTATAGAAAGACTAATAAAAATAAAGCTTATATATTTCCAATTTGTTGACAGATGCTCCATTATTTTTTTAAGGGGAAGATCTTCTGAACTTCATCAAGTAGGATCTTATTTTTTTTGTTCTATTCTGAAATATACACTTTTTCTCCAGACTGTTCTAATTTACTTGATCATTTCCCCATGTTCGTCAAGATTAGTTCTGCGCTGATGTCGAAGTTGAAGGTCTAGATCTTCCGGCTTATTTACTATCTTAGGCTGAGTATTGCGGATCACATACACTCGGCTTCGAGGACTGCCATTGCCGCATCTTCAACTTCAAGTGGTGGTTCGAACTGATCCACGGGTGAACGTTACCTCGCCGATCAGGTCTGATTTTGTTACGTGTGGTGATGGAGGAAAAGTGAGACTGAACAAAGAGAATGAACAAAAAAAAGTAAAAGAATGAACAAAAGTAAAAAAAAAAAAAGTAAAAGAATGAACAAAAGATTAAAAAATGAAGTTAAACACAACAAATAGAAATTGATTGTGGTCAGATTGTTACATATTGATGTACAATGGCTGAATTTGTTGTATTGGTCTGATTGTAGTTTTGAAGACGAAAGAGCAGAAGTTGGTGTCGATTTCTTCGGTGAAGGAGCATGGAATATATAGGCCGCTTGGAAAGAAATGAAAAACTTTCCAGAAATTTCATGAAATAGCTGTTGATGATTTTTGCAATGCAAATATCTGGAGAATTCCAGACAATTAATTTACTTCGGGCAGCTCCAACGATTTAAAACTGTCATATGTGGATGTCGGTTTGTATTCCAGAATATTCTAAGTCAGAGTGGCATTTTTGTGATTTTTTTTTCTTTTAGGAGTAGTTGTAATATTTTAATCAGAATGACATTGGCATGCCATGTAATTATGAGACTTTTAAAGGGTATTTTTGTCAAATTTTTTAAGTGTACTGTAGACTTAACAGTAATATGAGTCTGCGTGAATAGTGATTCCGGATTCTCCTTTATATATATATAATAATATATATATACATATTATATTTATGTTTGTGTTAATTAAAGGAGACATTGGGTGTATGTTTATAGATGCTGACAGAAGATAGAGAGCACAGATGATTTGAAATGCATGGAAGCTATAGCATCTCACTCATTCGTGCTCTCTATCTTTCTGTCGTCGTCACTTTGATATACAACATTATCACCTAAAGTCCCTCTGGTATAACCTGGTGTTTTTTAATCTAAATTTTTTTTATTTTTTTTATTTACTGTGTTATATTGTTCGTGGGGTATTTTTATGATAGTAGAGTTAATCTTTTGCTTTTATTACAGACGCATTGATTTTAAAATTTTGCCGATCTACATACATCTCTAGGGTTTTTTATGTATATGTATATTTCTAGGGCTGACCTCTAATTTCAGCGTGGCATACAATTTACAGATTCTCATTTGATTATGAGTGTATCGATGATCAAGTTCATTTCGTATTTCTGATGCGTGATTTTCCTACCGAAAGCTAGTTTTGAAAATCCACTCTTTCCATTTAATGTTTTGAATACCTTTTTATTTTACTTTATCCTGACAGATTATTGCAATCCGTATATTTATTCCACTGTTAAGATATATCTGAAGAAATAATTCACCCATACAAATAACATATGAGTTCTGTTATGAACTAGTATTTTTTTTTAGCAACTACAAAACAAAAGCTTTGTTTGGCTTAGTTTAAGTGTTGTATATGTAATTTTGAGATGTTCTTTTCAATACCATCTGTATCAGTGTGCATACATTGGAATGTTTCTAAGAGCTGGAATCTATTTAGTGGCAAGTGTTTCGACACGTTTTTATCGTAAAAGGGTGTTTTGATGTCTGATGTCATAATTATTAAAAAGAAGAAGAAGAAATTTGAAGTCTCATTATGTACATTTTTTATTTATTAGAAGCAAAAATAACTTCCCGTTTATTGCAAACCCTAAACCTACATTATTAGCTATATATAACAAAAAACAAAATATAAGCAAAATAACATATATATCTATGTATGGATTATATGTAATTTCTGCAGATTCAAAACCCTAGAATTGGAGGACGGTGGTGACCGAAAAGCCCTTTTGGAATGGTGGTGACCGGAAAAACCCTTTTGTAGGAACGATGTGATGAAATCAAGTGTGTCTTATTTGGTGAAAGCCAATATCATTCTTCAATAATCTTACCAGCTATTGTAACTTTGGACGATTACAGTTAATGTCGCCACAAACATTATACGACTAATTGGAAGAATGTATATGGGACTGAATGCAAATTAAGTTGTTTTTTAAGTCTTTATCTTTCTGGGAGAGTGTTTTTGAGGGATATAACTTTTTATAATGCCTTTTTATCAAGGGGTATACTTGCAAACATGGATTTAAATGTCGCCGAAATTCCCCGATTTTCGCCGGCGGTGTCGTTTTCGCCGGGAAAACGGCCGACGAACTCATGAAAGTCGTTTTTCCATGTTATTTCGTTTGATTTTCTCTGAAAATGACATGCCGTTTGTCCATGTTATGTCGTTTTCGGCTTGAAACTATAAACTCATATTCTGGAAAAATAAAATGGCGGAAGCAAAATGAGGAAGAAGAAGATGAGAGAGGGGAGAGGAGAGAGACGAAGTGAGAAGAGGGAGAGAGAGAGAGAGAGACCTGACCTACAATACACTACGTATATAATATACAATCACTGCATAATAGATAACATATTATATCATGACCTGACCTATATGCACTAAGGCCCATTTTCAACAAAAATGTGTAATAAGTGGGAAAATTACAATACTAACGCTTATACGCTTCTTTCAAAACATTATAATGTTTTTCTTTTTTTTTTTGAAATATTTAGGATATTAATACATTCAATATACACTCTTTAGTATATATATTACACAATTATACAATTTCAGTCTACATATTTTAGTATACAATTACATGGTACTGTATAAAAAAAAAATTAAAGTGATAACAATGATAAGAGTATACAAAATAATTGAATGAGCGAAAGACACAAATACTACTTCAAAAATGTTAATTTCGATGATAAAATTAATAAGAGCGTTCATTTTGCAGGTGCGTTTGCGCTTGGCCAATTTTGACGCACGTAGGTAAAAACTCAAATTATTATGATGAAATCATGAATTAGGACTACCAACATAATTGCAATCTGTATTGTATAATTTTGTAATAATTTTATTTAGCACTGCAGTTAAATAGCCTTCTTCAATCATTGAAATTTTATTTTAACAGCCAACCTTCGATTGATAATTGAAAATTCGTTACTCAACTTATGAACTAATCGAAAGGGTCAAAAATACCTTTTGACCGGTTTTAAATTAAAAAATAAATAAAATAATAAATTATTTACATGGCAGTTTCTTAACTTAATTAATATTTAATTAATTTTCTTTCTCCATATAATTGTTGATAAGTGTTAATGACAGTTTATCATAGTTTTGTTTTTTGTTTGCTGTTTAAATTGATTAATGGTAGTTTAACAAATGGGTTTTAGAATTACTTGTTTTTTTACGCTATAGTAGTTTATAACACACTTTTTTATTTAAAATATTCAGAAATGAAAGCTTACCCATAAATAATTGAAATCATACATGCATGTATTATACAAAGAATAATCAAACACGTGCAATTTATGATACTACATAACAAAAAATTGAAACGTAAAAGTCCTTGAATGCTCTCTTTCCTGGATTCAGGCTGAAATACAGCTCAATTAAAAAATAAATATTAATTATTAACTATACGAGATTTAGAAAGAAAAAATCAGAAACACATAATTGATAATTGTAGTAACTGTTATTACATATAGTGAACGCCGTTAAATAAAACTTGTTATCGTAGAGGGAGACATCTGGCTGAAAAAGCATAACATGCAATGACTAATGACTAAGTTAAGAATTGGAGAGATCGTGATTGTACCACCTTGCTTGTGTTTAGCAGCTGCTGACAAGTAACAGACATGTAATAACATTTGCCACGTTATAATAAGGAAGAATTTCGCAATAATGCGTTTTTTATGAGCAAAAAACAGCTGTATTTATATATATAGACAAATGTCAAGCGTATAAGAGAGGAAAGAAAATACAGCTGCCCAAAGCGACGTGGCTTGCTCAGGATTCATTAGCTTGTTCTTAATTTTTTTTAATTAATCTATGTAGATAAATGAAAGTTCAGGAAGTATATAACAACAACTCTTTTAATGAGTTGGTTTTGATTGCGAGATTCTACAAAGAAAACATGTCTGAAAATATTTTTGTATTGTTATGAGAAATATCTGATGTTGGACTTAATGTTATGATAGTACCTATAATAATAGAACCGAGAGAGAGAGTATGTGGATAGTAACAAATCTATTTTGAAAGGCGGTTTGACCCATTCTTGTTTGCTTTCTTCAAGTTTCATTATATCTCTGTAACAGTTTAAGAAGAAGAAAAGCTTGCGTTTATGCATTGTTTTGAATAATGAAATGTTAAGCCACTTCTGATTCTAATTTTAAATTTTTTTGTATTATGCATTCATATATGTTAACGTTTGGATGGGAGGTATATCCAGGGTGGGCAAAGAAGGGGTGAGAGAGAGATAGAGAGATTGAATTCATAGAATCATCAATCAATATGAAAAACCATACACAATTCCGAGCCCAATACACCAAAACCTACTAGAAAATAAACTCTGTTCACAATTCAAGAAGTGAACCAATCCCTCCGATTAGACTCCACTATCCAGCTAATAGAAAATTAATAGTCTAAAATAATAGATTAAACAACTCTTTTCATAAGCCTACCCACTCCGAACACTTATTTATACTAAAACATAATTAAATAAATAAATAGCATGTAACTCAATAACTAATGTACTAATTTACCAAACCTAAGAGCAGCCAATGCATATGTCACGACCCGCGAGCTCTAGCTCGCACGCGAGCCGCGAAGTACTTACATCTCTTTCCTCCAGAATATTTAAATAAACATAGCATTTGTATATAGTAAGCGGAAATAAATTAAATAGCTATAAGACATATATCATAAGTAATAGAATTTTCGGGGAAATTTTTCGCTTTTATTTCACATACAAGTCTTATAGCGACTATATACATAACAAAACACACTCGTTTGTTTTGGACATATCTTACATATAACTTATATACAAACATGGACGCAAAACAAGTAACTAGAATACAAGTTTACTAGTTACATAATAAAACACCATTTTTCCCCGTTTAAAACAAAAACTCTCATTGCCACAGGTCGAGCGACGCAAGCCTGGACTAGATCTCCTCCTTCTACCCGAGTAAAGCCTTTCCTTTGCCTACATTACCAAGGGTCATAAACTATGAGTCGAAAGACTCAGCAAGTGGGAGTCTATCTAGTAATAAAAGCGACTAGATGACATGTGACGTGCACATAACACATAAATTATGCATGAAAGACATATGATTCCTATCATATGATATGCAAGCACGTGCATACTTACTACATGTGAACTTGTCATCCTGATCTTCAGGTCATCCAACCACCCACTGCAACAACCCTCAGAATGACAAGTAGCCAACCCTCAGACCCGAGCAATTTAATCATGAGGGTGACTCCAAGTTTTAAACTTCGTCTAGGATCCTCTAATGGTACCATCTCCAATCATAGGGGCGCTCACGAGCTCCCTGAAAGCTCAGACGTGCCCGGCACGCCGGCAGTTACCAATTACAACACTGCGCCCGTCAGGTATCCCTGACAAAAACACAAGTCTTCAGACTTGCTGGTACCACCGACATCTGTTCTTTTTAAATGTTTGGTACCCGATGGAATCAGAGTACAGCCCTAAACTACAACGGGAAGAGCATCGTTTCGAGTAAAACTCGATTAAATATTGTTTAATATGCTCGTCATAGTATTTTGAAAGAGAAATCAAGGTGTGACCCTTGTAGTCCCTAGAACAGATATCTCAGCTGGAATCTGAGAAACGTCTGTCCCTGCTTTTCCCGTAAACCCGTCTATCGGGTGAATCTAAAATTAGTAAGTCAAAGGAAGATTAACTAATCAAATAAGAAACGGCTTGGGTTGTTAGCGGGTTACGCTTGAACTTAACGGGACAAACCCGAAGCTACATTTTCAATAATAGTAGCCGAAGCCTTAATCTTGATTAGTTTGTCAAATTCATGGGCTTTCAACTACTCTTGTTTACTAACACAGTAAAATGCACATAAACATGTGATTCCCTTGGTAAGTAGTTGACTTAATTCCCACTTACATGGACTCCTGATTCGCTAGCTCCTTCCCCCTCTAACGCCTAATCGTTACGGCGATAGCTGAAAATATCTGAGGAATAAAATGGAGCGTTGAACACCATTAGTTCTGCACTAGCAGAAATACTAGTCTACAAATTCTCATCCCAGAGAAACTGAACAAGGCGCACGGAACTCATATCCGTCACACGCAAAACATACGTTCTTACTTAAGAGAATCAGAGAAAACAAGAACACGATTCCCACATGAAACAGTGATCAAGAGAGAGAACAAGTCCTACAAGTAGCGACTAAACATGAAACTCGAGATTAGCTATGCTAAGGAAGCATTTAATAACCCAAATCCCTTGGGCCGAGCCCAAAACTAGAACCGAAACTCAACGTTAAGAACCCAAGAGGGAGAAAAACTTGTTCCTTTCCACAACGATCCACAAGAACCAAAATCACTACTCTTAGACTTGTAAAGAAAGTCTTACCTCTAAGATCATAGAAATTAGAATAACCCGTTGGTTAGACTATAAGCGTAGTTAATAAAACAACCCGTTTAAAAACTATAGATATAGGTTTTGAAAATAATACTAATCTTAATTATGGAAATATGTTATAATAAGTAAAATAATTAATTAAAAATAATTAGAATACTTAGCTTAAATAATAATCAAGAAAGAATAATAATAAGTAAGGTTGTACAAACCTTTATTTTCAAAACCACTTAATTATTTTTTTTCAAAACTTAATACTTGTAATAAGAAACATAAAATATGGTTTAGCTTAATTATGAGCTGTAACAAAAATACTTTAAGCTTAATCATAAGCTTATAGGTTATAAAATTATTTTTGAAAAACATTACAATACGGGAATGTTTCGGATTCAATCACACACGTTCGGTACTCGTAACTCACGGAAACCGACACTCACGGAAACCGACACTCTCGGTTTATCTCGAACCCACGAACCATAGCACACCTGAAGCACCCGATTTGAATCCGAAACAACTCACTAACTCACGTGATTAGTATCATAAACGTACATAACTATTTTACGAATAATATTACATATTATAGTTAAAAGACTTTTAGTAGAAACGACTCGGTTAACAATTAGAGTCGGGAGCCGGTACATTCACGACTCGTCGTCGCCGCCGTCGCTGTTCAAACGCATCGTCGCCGACGCGGAAACGAAAGGATGCCGAGTCGCTGTCGTCGCTGCGTAACTCACTCTGCCTCGACACGCTGAGGTTTCGCAGCCCGTGTCTGCACCGTCGCTGCGCGCTGTCACAGCCTCAAGACATCTCACCGAGCCGTTGACGTATCGCTCGAACTGAACAGCCCCTCTTTGCCTTGTCGCTGAACCCGAACAGCCCTCGCTGCTCGCCCGCGACTCGCCGGAACCATCCTTGCTGCATCCTCGTACCTGCGGTACGAGCTCGGAGAGACACGCAGCACCAACAAGAGAGCATGGTTAGATTAAAAATTGAACCGAGGATACCCAAGTTTCTCGATTCGAAATCAATTCCCGAACAAGGCATTCGGAAATCGAACACTCACCCGATCCTAACCCGTCCCACGCTCAGCAACAACAACAACAAAAACCAAAGACGAGCAACACTTTCAACCAAGTAAATTTTCTAAAAAGAACCTATGTTATTCACATCCTAGCGAGTCTCCGACTCGTCTAAAAACACCACAAATTCAGATCCGATCCTACGCATATCAGTACCACACCACAGACAAAACAAAAATCCACTCAACATACTTCAAAGCCAAGCACATACTCTGAAATCCGAAACCTCCAAAAATCAGCCCAAAAGTGAACCAAAACACAACTTACGTGAAAACTGAAATTGAACAAGTAAAACTCCAATTTTCAACACTTAAAATCAGAGTCCTAATCAACAATTAACTGATTCAAGCATCACACATGAAAACCCCCAATTTTCCCTTCCAAATTTTCGGCCAAAATATCCATAAAAATCTGAAAATCCTAACTCAAATAATTTCAGCTCACTACAAGCACAAACCGAGCCCAAACACAAGCAACCCACGAAATCAACCAAATGAACTAAAAAACCCCTAATAGGAAAACATAGGAATCGGACTAGAAACAAAGAAAACGAGTTGGATTTCCTACCTTGATGTAGAAAACGAACCCACAACTCTCGGCTTCTCCTACTCCACGAAATCCCGCTCAACCTTGTGGAGAGAACAAAATCGGAGCCAATGATTCTCAGCGTGATTGAAGAAGATGAACGAAGGAAAAGAAAAAGAAATGGAGATGAAGAAGATGAATAACGGGAAGGAGAAGAAGAGGACGAACTCACCTAAACCACTCCGGCGTCTCTCGGTCGTTGTTCTCTCTTTTTTTTTTCTTCCGTGCGTTTTTTTTTTTTCCCCTTCTTGCTTTGGTTTGTTCCAACGTGAAAGTGAAAAGATAAGGGTAATAGAAGAGTCTAGAATACTATATGTGTGGCTGAGAAATTAATGGGATAAGGACCAAAAATAATCCTACTAACTTCCTCATTCTCAAATTTCCTTTCAAATAAACCACCTTTTGTTTGCAAATCGATCCTTTTACTCTCAAAATAAACATCTCGTCCATAATTAAATGGAAACGATTTAGAAAATAAACCGAGATAATTTCTCGTTGATTCTAATTTATTTTGAATATATTTAAGGTGTTTCGGAAATTATTTTCACTCCCGAGACTCTTCTTAGTACTCGAGGACTCACCGAAAATATTATTCGGGAAATTAAAATCATTCGAGTCCAACTCGAAATTCTCAACTCATTCCGAAATCTTTAATTGACCTTAAATATTTATTTTCTAAATCTAGGACCATTTCACGCTCTAGTGAAATTATAATTTGCAACAATACTCGATTCAAGGAAAAAACTCGTTCATTGATTCCAACGTTCACAAGACGAGTTACACAAAAAGCCTTACTTTACAGCATACCTCCGATGAGTCTACGGAACTGATGCTTCTGAGGAAGGGTGACAGATAGGCTAAAGGGTGGGCTTTCAGCTTTTCTATGAGGGGGTTTTTAATATTATTTTATTATTATAATGCTTTAGCTAGCTATAATGCTTTAACCCTATAGGCTACGTAAGCTAGCTAGGGTTTGTGAAAGCTCACACGTCCATTCACCTCTGCTCTCCTCAAAACCTGGTGGTACATTAATCTCTCTCTTCTCTGACACTCCCTTCCTCTGCCTCGTCACCTTGATACGTAATAACGTGTGATATATTAAAGCGGATTTATATATGTATGGTTCATTGATTTCAACTATCGCAATTATTGATTTTTGCATAAATGAGATTGTCGTTCGTCATATATAAATTGGGTTCACCGGCTTATCTGCTGTTTTTTAAGACCACAAGCAAAAAGTCACGCGCATGAGAATAGTTTGCGATGAAAAAGAAGAAGAAGAGAGCACAGTGGTTCCCAAAAAGTTCAACAAAGCTCTTCTTACTCTATCTATCTACTTCTTCTCACTTAATTCCTCGTCACGTGACTTCTATTATTATGGCTGTGTATTGCGATGACGATGTGATATGCCCTTGAAAAAGACGTAAATCATAAATAAACAACTAATTAACATATATATGGTTGTGCGTTGAATATAGGAATCTAACCACACTATGTGTATATATAAAAGCCGGAGGAAAATGTTTTTCTTTTAATCTTAATACTACCTTAATTTAACTGTTAACTATTTTCTTTCTCTCTCTCTTTTTTTTTTTTGCTAGCAAACTGTTAACTATTTTCAGGAATCCCCGGTGGGCGATGACGAACAATTTTCATAGCAAGTTAGCAACTTCTTCAACTATAAAAAGTTTTGCCTAAAAATTAAAACCCGTCACAAAAGTATTAACAAAGAGAGTGAGAATAAAGAAACCCACATCCTCATTTTAAAGGAATAATACTAGAATTATGATCACTTTAATAATTTTGTACCAAAATTCATTAATTACATTTTAATAAAAAAAATTATTACTTATCTATAGGAGAGAGAAATGTTTGGTATCAAAATATTTCTAAATGACTAGTCATTTAATTTTTTTTTGTATTTATTTCTTAATCATTTAATTTAATTACATTTAATATTTTAACAAACACATTATGTTTAAAAAATAAATAAACTAACACATTTAACTCTCTCTCTCTCTCTCTCTCTCTCTCTCTCTCTCTCTCTCTCTCTCTCTCTCTCTCTCTCTTGCGTGGCTGATTATATGGGTTGTTAAATGCTAACGGCGTCGGACTGCATAAAAGCGACGTATGGTTCATTTTCGTTCTTGATATTTATTTTGTTCTTCGTGTTAGATTTTGTTCTTCCTTTACATTTTTTTCCTAGTTTAGAGTTTAGATCTTTTCATTAATATATAATGTATGCGAAATGGAGTGATATGTGAAGTAAATTAATATAATTTTTTAAAAGTTTTTTGGAATCTGGAAAAAAAAATTATTTCTTTGAAGATCTATTGATATCTTTGTCAATAAATTTTTGTACGTCAATAAATCTTCAAAGAATATGAAAGTGAAGTATTAAAAGAGATGTAATTTATAAGAGAAATGAAAAAGGAAATTAATAAAGTTAAAAAGGTGAATGTACAAAAGGCAGTAATAGTTCCAAATTAAAACACAAGTAATGGGTTTTGATACTATCAAAATGATCATAATTTCGATATTATCTCAATTTTAAATATATGTTTCTCTTTACTCTGGTTTCCATCGAATCTTCTCGAATCTAAATAATTCAATAAAAATTAAATTGGTTGTCGTTTTTTCTTAATTAGATTTTTCATGTTTTACGCATACCCAATTTTTCTTGTGTTGTTTAAATGGAGAGAATATATAAAAGAAAGGAAATTATGATGGAAAATGTTTAACTAACATTGGGATTTCATTGGAAAAATTACATGGATGGTATTTTAAAAGTGCAACGTTCCAAATATAGTTGGTGTTTTGAATCCTTTCAAAGTTTAGAGGTTTTCAAACTGTAAATGTCATCTTTCTTTTAAATAAAATAGTAAACAGTAAATTAAATTAAATATAACCCAAAACAGTAACAATTTTTGGATTAAAAAAAAATCTATAAACATAAAAAAAATGACAATTAAAAACTTGAAAAAGATTATTTTTGTGATAAATATTTGGACCATATTAGTTTTAAAAAAAACACTATCACAAACAATTTTCACAAATATATTCTATTTTTCATGAAAAATAGGGTGGAAAATAAAGCGTCTAAATTTTAAATGCGGGCCGTATAAATTTCTATTTTCTCACTTTATTCTCATATTTACCCTTTATTTTCCATAACATCAAAAACAAGATATAATTTTTATTTTTCCTCTTAATTTCACTTCCATTTATATGATCACTCGTGTTTTCTCATTCTCTCATATATTGAATTCCAAACGGGTAACAGAGGATAGTCTATGAGGTGTCAGTTTCCTTCTAATGCAATTCTTGCGTATGCGGTCAATCGTGGTATCCTTTTTTTTTTATTATAT
>NC_142763.1:10047500-10124893 GCF_054948205.1 Urtica dioica subsp. dioica
AGTAGGATCTTCTGGTAATCCTTTCCTATCAAAACAATTTAATTAATCTATTTTTTTTGTGCGATACTCGATCTCTCATGAGTCCAGCTTTTCTTTCTTTCTCTTATTGTTCTCGATTGTATTTTTTTTGTTCTATTCTGAAATATACACTTTTTCTCCAGACTGTTCTAATTTACTTGATCATTTCCCCATGTTCGTCAAGATTAGTTCTGCGCTGATGTCGAAGTTGAAGGTCTAGATCTTCCGGCTTATTTACTATCTTAGGCTGAGTATTGCGGATCACATACACTCGGCTTCGAGGACTGCCATTGCCGCATCTTCAACTTCAAGTGGTGGTTCGAACTGATCCACGGGTGAACGTTACCTCGCCGATCAGGTCTGATTTTGTTACGTGTGGTGATGGAGGAAAAGTGAGACTGAACAAAGAGAATGAACAAAAAAAAGTAAAAGAATGAACAAAAGTAAAAAAAAAAAAAGTAAAAGAATGAACAAAAGATTAAAAAATGAAGTTAAACACAACAAATAGAAATTGATTGTGGTCAGATTGTTACATATTGATGTACAATGGCTGAATTTGTTGTATTGGTCTGATTGTAGTTTTGAAGACGAAAGAGCAGAAGTTGGTGTCGATTTCTTCGGTGAAGGAGCATGGAATATATAGGCCGCTTGGAAAGAAATGAAAAACTTTCCAGAAATTTCATGAAATAGCTGTTGATGATTTTTGCAATGCAAATATCTGGAGAATTCCAGACAATTAATTTACTTCGGGCAGCTCCAACGATTTAAAACTGTCATATGTGGATGTCGGTTTGTATTCCAGAATATTCTAAGTCAGAGTGGCATTTTTGTGATTTTTTTTTTCTTTTAGGAGTAGTTGTAATATTTTAATCAGAATGACATTGGCATGCCATGTAATTATGAGACTTTTAAAGGGTATTTTTGTCAAATTTTTTAAGTGTACTGTAGACTTAACAGTAATATGAGTCTGCGTGAATAGTGATTCCGGATTCTCCTTTATATATATATATAATAATATATATATATACATATTATATTTATGTTTGTGTTAATTAAAGGAGACATTGGGGTGTATGTTTATAGATGCTGACAGAAGATAGAGAGCACAGATGATTTGAAATGCATGGAAGCTATAGCATCTCACTCATTCGTGCTCTCTATCTTTCTGTCGTCGTCACTTTGATATACAACATTATCACCTAAAGTCCCTCTGGTATAACCTGGTGTTTTTTAATCTAAATTTTTTTTATTTTTTTTATTTACTGTGTTATATTGTTCGTGGGGTATTTTTATGATAGTAGAGTTAATCTTTTGCTTTTATTACAGACGCATTGATTTTAAAATTTTGCCGATCTACATACATCTCTAGGGTTTTTTATGTATATGTATATTTCTAGGGCTGACCTCTAATTTCAGCGTGGCATACAATTTACAGATTCTCATTTGATTATGAGTGTATCGATGATCAAGTTCATTTCGTATTTCTGATGCGTGATTTTCCTACCGAAAGCTAGTTTTGAAAATCCACTCTTTCCATTTAATGTTTTGAATACCTTTTTATTTTACTTTATCCTGACAGATTATTGCAATCCGTATATTTATTCCACTGTTAAGATATATCTGAAGAAATAATTCACCCATACAAATAACATATGAGTTCTGTTATGAACTAGTATTTTTTTTTAGCAACTACAAAACAAAAGCTTTGTTTGGCTTAGTTTAAGTGTTGTATATGTAATTTTGAGATGTTCTTTTCAATACCATCTGTATCAGTGTGCATACATTGGAATGTTTCTAAGAGCTGGAATCTATTTAGTGGCAAGTGTTTCGACACGTTTTTATCGTAAAAGGGTGTTTTGATGTCTGATGTCATAATTATTAAAAAGAAGAAGAAGAAATTTGAAGTCTCATTATGTACATTTTTTATTTATTAGAAGCAAAAATAACTTCCCGTTTATTGCAAACCCTAAACCTACATTATTAGCTATATATAACAAAAAACAAAATATAAGCAAAATAACATATATATCTATGTATGGATTATATGTAATTTCTGCAGATTCAAAACCCTAGAATTGGAGGACGGTGGTGACCGAAAAGCCCTTTTGGAATGGTGGTGACCGGAAAAACCCTTTTGTAGGAACGATGTGATGAAATCAAGTGTGTCTTATTTGGTGAAAGCCAATATCATTCTTCAATAATCTTACCAGCTATTGTAACTTTGGACGATTACAGTTAATGTCGCCACAAACATTATACGACTAATTGGAAGAATGTATATGGGACTGAATGCAAATTAAGTTGTTTTTTAAGTCTTTATCTTTCTGGGAGAGTGTTTTTGAGGGATATAACTTTTTATAATGCCTTTTTATCAAGGGGTATACTTGCAAACATGGATTTAAATGTCGCCGAAATTCCCCGATTTTCGCCGGCGGTGTCGTTTTCGCCGGGAAAACGGCCGACGAACTCATGAAAGTCGTTTTTCCATGTTATTTCGTTTGATTTTCTCTGAAAATGACATGCCGTTTGTCCATGTTATGTCGTTTTCGGCTTGAAACTATAAACTCATATTCTGGAAAAATAAAATGGCGGAAGCAAAATGAGGAAGAAGAAGATGAGAGAGGGGAGAGGAGAGAGACGAAGTGAGAAGAGGGAGAGAGAGAGAGAGAGACCTGACCTACAATACACTACGTATATAATATACAATCACTGCATAATAGATAACATATTATATCATGACCTGACCTATATGCACTAAGGCCCATTTTCAACAAAAATGTGTAATAAGTGGGAAAATTACAATACTAACGCTTATACGCTTCTTTCAAAACATTATAATGTTTTTCTTTTCTTTTTTTTGAAATATTTAGGATATTAATACATTCAATATACACTCTTTAGTATATATATTACACAATTATACAATTTCAGTCTACATATTTTAGTATACAATTACATGGTACTGTATAAAAAAAAAATTAAAGTGATAACAATGATAAGAGTATACAAAATAATTGAATGAGCGAAAGACACAAATACTACTTCAAAAATGTTAATTTCGATGATAAAATTAATAAGAGCGTTCATTTTGCAGGTGCGTTTGCGCTTGGCCAATTTTGACGCACGTAGGTAAAAACTCAAATTATTATGATGAAATCATGAATTAGGACTACCAACATAATTGCAATCTGTATTGTATAATTTTGTAATAATTTTATTTAGCACTGCAGTTGAATAGCCTTCTTCAATCATTGAAATTTTATTTTAACAGCCAACGTTCGATTGATAATTGAAAATTCGTTACTCAACTTATGAACTAATCGAAAGGGTCAAAAATACCTTTTGACCGGTTTTAAATTAAAAAATAAATAAAATAATAAATTATTTACATGGCAGTTTCTTAACTTAATTAATATTTAATTAATTTTCTTTCTCCATATAATTGTTGATAAGTGTTAATGACAGTTTATCATAGTTTTGTTTTTTGTTTGCTGTTTAAATTGATTAATGGTAGTTTAACAAATGGGTTTTAGAATTACTTGTTTTTTTACGCTATAGTAGTTTATAACACACTTTTTTATTTAAAATATTCAGAAATGAAAGCTTACCCATAAATAATTGAAATCATACATGCATGTATTATACAAAGAATAATCAAACACGTGCAATTTATGATACTACATAACAAAAAATTGAAACGTAAAAGTCCTTGAATGCTCTCTTTCCTGGATTCAGGCTGAAATACAGCTCAATTAAAAAATAAATATTAATTATTAACTATACGAGATTTAGAAAGAAAAAATCAGAAACACATAATTGATAATTGTAGTAACTGTTATTACATATAGTGAACGCCGTTAAATAAAACTTGTTATCGTAGAGGGAGACATCTGGCTGAAAAAGCATAACATGCAATGACTAATGACTAAGTTAAGAATTGGAGAGATCGTGATTGTACCACCTTGCTTGTGTTTAGCAGCTGCTGACAAGTAACAGACATGTAATAACATTTGCCACGTTATAATAAGGAAGAATTTCGCAATAATGCGTTTTTTATGAGCAAAAAACAGCTGTATTTATATATATAGACAAATGTCAAGCGTATAAGAGAGGAAAGAAAATACAGCTGCCCAAAGCGACGTGGCTTGCTCAGGATTCATTAGCTTGTTCTTAATTTTTTTTTTAATTAATCTATGTAGATAAATGAAAGTTCAGGAAGTATATAACAACAACTCTTTTAATGAGTTGGTTTTGATTGCGAGATTCTACAAAGAAAACATGTCTGAAAATATTTTTGTATTGTTATGAGAAATATCTGATGTTGGACTTAATGTTATGATAGTACCTATAATAATAGAACCGAGAGAGAGAGTATGTGGATAGTAACAAATCTATTTTGAAAGGCGGTTTGACCCATTCTTGTTTGCTTTCTTCAAGTTTCATTATATCTCTGTAACAGTTTAAGAAGAAAAAAGCTTGCGTTTATGCATTGTTTTGAATAATGAAATGTTAAGCAACTTCTGATTCTAATTTTAAATTTTTTTGTATTATGCATTCATATATGTTAACGTTTGGATGGGAGGTATATCCAGGGTGGGCAAAGAAGGGGTGAGAGAGAGATAGAGAGATTGAATTCATAGAATCATCAATCAATATGAAAAACCATACACAATTCCGAGCCCAATACACCAAAACCTACTAGAAAATAAACTCTGTTCACAATTCAAGAAGTGAACCAATCCCTCCGATTAGACTCCACTATCCAGCTAATAGAAAATTAATAGTCTAAAATAATAGATTAAACAACTCTTTTCATAAGCCTACCCACTCCGAACACTTATTTATACTAAAACATAATTAAATAAATAAATAGCATGTAACTCAATAACTAATGTACTAATTTACCAAACCTAAGAGCAGCCAATGCATATGTCACGACCCGCGAGCTCTAGCTCGCACGCGAGCCGCGAAGTACTTACATCTCTTTCCTCCAGAATATTTAAATAAACATAGCATTTGTATATAGTAAGCGGAAATAAATTAAATAGCTATAAGACATATATCATAAGTAATAGAATTTTCGGGGAAATTTTTCGCTTTTATTTCACATACAAGTCTTATAGCGACTATATACATAACAAAACACACTCGTTTGTTTTGGACATATCTTACATATAACTTATATACAAACATGGACGCAAAACAAGTAACTAGAATACAAGTTTACTAGTTACATAATAAAACACCATTTTTCCCCGTTTAAAACAAAAACTCTCATTGCCACAGGTCGAGCGACGCAAGCCTGGACTAGATCTCCTCCTTCTACCCGAGTAAAGCCTTTCCTTTGCCTACATTACCAAGGGTCATAAACTATGAGTCGAAAGACTCAGCAAGTGGGAGTCTATCTAGTAATAAAAGCGACTAGATGACATGTGACGTGCACATAACACATAAATTATGCATGAAAGACATATGATTCCTATCATATGATATGCAAGCACGTGCATACTTACTACATGTGAACTTGTCATCCTGATCTTCAGGTCATCCAACCACCCACTGCAACAACCCTCAGAATGACAAGTAGCCAACCCTCAGACCCGAGCAATTTAATCATGAGGGTGACTCCAAGTTTTAAACTTCGTCTAGGATCCTCTAATGGTACCATCTCCAATCATAGGGGCGCTCAGGAGCTCCCTGAAAGCTCAGACGTGCCCGGCACGCCGGCAGTTACCAATTACAACACTGCGCCCGTCAGGTATCCCTGACAAAAACACAAGTCTTCAGACTTGCTGGTACCACCGACATCTGTTCTTTTTAAATGTTTGGTACCCGATGGAATCAGAGTACAGCCCTAAACTACAACGGGAAGAGCATCGTTTCGAGTAAAACTCGATTAAATATTGTTTAATATGCTCGTCATAGTATTTTGAATGAGAAATCAAGGTGTGACCCTTGTAGTCCCTAGAACAGATATCTCAGCTGGAATCTGAGAAACGTCTGTCCCTGCTTTTCCCGTAAACCCGTCTATCGGGTGAATCTAAAATTAGTAAGTCAAAGGAAGATTAACTAATCAAATAAGAAACGGCTTGGGTTGTTAGCGGGTTACGCTTGAACTTAACGGGACAAACCCGAAGCTACATTTTCAATAATAGTAGCCGAAGCCTTAATCTTGATTAGTTTGTCAAATTCATGGGCTTTCAACTACTCTTGTTTACTAACACAGTAAAATGCACATAAACATGTGATTCCCTTGGTAAGTAGTTGACTTAATTCCCACTTACATGGACTCCTGATTCGCTAGCTCCTTCCCCCTCTAACGCCTAATCGTTACGGCGATAGCTGAAAATATCTGAGGAATAAAATGGAGCGTTGAACACCATTAGTTCTGCACTAGCAGAAATACTAGTCTACAAATTCTCATCCCAGAGAAACTGAACAAGGCGCACGGAACTCATATCCGTCACACGCAAAACATACGTTCTTACTTAAGAGAATCAGAGAAAACAAGAACACGATTCCCACATGAAACAGTGATCAAGAGAGAGAACAAGTCCTACAAGTAGCGACTAAACATGAAACTCGAGATTAGCTATGCTAAGGAAGCATTTAATAACCCAAATCCCTTGGGCCGAGCCCAAAACTAGAACCGAAACTCAACGTTAAGAACCCAAGAGGGAGAAAAACTTGTTCCTTTCCACAACGATCCACAAGAACCAAAATCACTACTCTTAGACTTGTAAAGAAAGTCTTACCTCTAAGATCATAGAAATTAGAATAACCCGTTGGTTAGACTATAAGCGTAGTTAATAAAACAACCCGTTTAAAAACTATAGATATAGGTTTTGAAAATAATACTAATCTTAATTATGGAAATATGTTATAATAAGTAAAATAATTAATTAAAAATAATTAGAATACTTAGCTTAAATAATAATCAAGAAAGAATAATAATAAGTAAGGTTGTACAAACCTTTATTTTCAAAACCACTTAATTATTTTTTTTCAAAACTTAATACTTGTAATAAGAAACATAAAATATGGTTTAGCTTAATTATGAGCTGTAACAAAAATACTTTAAGCTTAATCATAAGCTTATAGGTTATAAAATTATTTTTGAAAAACATTACAATACGGGAATGTTTCGGATTCAATCACACACGTTCGGTACTCGTAACTCACGGAAACCGACACTCACGGAAACCGACACTCTCGGTTTATCTCGAACCCACGAACCATAGCACACCTGAAGCACCCGATTTGAATCCGAAACAACTCACTAACTCACGTGATTAGTATCATAAACGTACATAACTATTTTACGAATAATATTACATATTATAGTTAAAAGACTTTTAGTAGAAACGACTCGGTTAACAATTAGAGTCGGGAGCCGGTACATTCACGACTCGTCGTCGCCGCCGTCGCTGTTCAAACGCATCGTCGCCGACGCGGAAACGAAAGGATGCCGAGTCGCTGTCGTCGCTGCGTAACTCACTCTGCCTCGACACGCTGAGGTTTCGCAGCCCGTGTCTGCACCGTCGCTGCGCGCTGTCACAGCCTCAAGACATCTCACCGAGCCGTTGACGTATCGCTCGAACTGAACAGCCCCTCTTTGCCTTGTCGCTGAACCCGAACAGCCCTCGCTGCTCGCCCGCGACTCGCCGGAACCATCCTTGCTGCATCCTCGTACCTGCGGTACGAGCTCGGAGAGACACGCAGCACCAACAAGAGAGCATGGTTAGATTAAAAATTGAACCGAGGATACCCAAGTTTCTCGATTCGAAATCAATTCCCGAACAAGGCATTCGGAAATCGAACACTCACCCGATCCTAACCCGTCCCACGCTCAGCAACAACAACAACAAAAACCAAAGACGAGCAACACTTTCAACCAAGTAAATTTTCTAAAAAGAACCTATGTTATTCACATCCTAGCGAGTCTCCGACTCGTCTAAAAACACCACAAATTCAGATCCGATCCTACGCATATCAGTACCACACCACAGACAAAACAAAAATCCACTCAACATACTTCAAAGCCAAGCACATACTCTGAAATCCGAAACCTCCAAAAATCAGCCCAAAAGTGAACCAAAACACAACTTACGTGAAAACTGAAATTGAACAAGTAAAACTCCAATTTTCAACACTTAAAATCAGAGTCCTAATCAACAATTAACTGATTCAAGCATCACACATGAAAACCCCCAATTTTCCCTTCCAAATTTTCGGCCAAAATATCCATAAAAATCTGAAAATCCTAACTCAAATAATTTCAGCTCACTACAAGCACAAACCGAGCCCAAACACAAGCAACCCACGAAATCAACCAAATGAACTCAAAAACCCCTAATAGGAAAACATAGGAATCGGACTAGAAACAAAGAAAACGAGTTGGATTTCCTACCTTGATGTAGAAAACGAACCCACAACTCTCGGCTTCTCCTACTCCACGAAATCCCGCTCAACCTTGTGGAGAGAACAAAATCGGAGCCAATGATTCTCAGCGTGATTGAAGAAGATGAACGAAGGAAAAGAAAAAGAAATGGAGATGAAGAAGATGAATAACGGGAAGGAGAAGAAGAGGACGAACTCACCTAAACCACTCCGGCGTCTCTCGGTCGTTGTTCTCTCTTTTTTTTTTCTTCCGTGCGTTTTTTTTTTTCCCCTTCTTGCTTTGGTTTGTTCCAACGTGAAAGTGAAAAGATAAGGGTAATAGAAGAGTCTAGAATACTATATGTGTGGCTGAGAAATTAATGGGATAAGGACCAAAAATAATCCTACTAACTTCCTCATTCTCAAATTTCCTTTCAAATAAACCACCTTTTGTTTGCAAATCGATCCTTTTACTCTCAAAATAAACATCTCGTCCATAATTAAATGGAAACGATTTAGAAAATAAACCGAGATAATTTCTCGTTGATTCTAATTTATTTTGAATATATTTAAGGTGTTTCGGAAATTATTTTCACTCCCGAGACTCTTCTTAGTACTCGAGGACTCACCGAAAATATTATTCGGGAAATTAAAATCATTCGAGTCCAACTCGAAATTCTCAACTCATTCCGAAATCTTTAATTGACCTTAAATATTTATTTTCTAAATCTAGGACCATTTCACGCTCTAGTGAAATTATAATTTGCAACAATACTCGATTCAAGGAAAAAACTCGTTCATTGATTCCAACGTTCACAAGACGAGTTACACAAAAAGCCTTACTTTACAGCATACCTCCGATGAGTCTACGGAACTGATGCTTCTGAGGAAGGGTGACAGATAGGCTAAAGGGTGGGCTTTCAGCTTTTCTATGAGGGGGTTTTTAATATTATTTTATTATTATAATGCTTTAGCTAGCTATAATGCTTTAACCCTATAGGCTACGTAAGCTAGCTAGGGTTTGTGAAAGCTCACACGTCCATTCACCTCTGCTCTCCTCAAAACCTGGTGGTACATTAATCTCTCTCTTCTCTGACACTCCCTTCCTCTGCCTCGTCACCTTGATACGTAATAACGTGTGATATATTAAAGCGGATTTATATATGTATGGTTCATTGATTTCAACTATCGCAATTATTGATTTTTGCATAAATGAGATTGTCGTTCGTCATATATAAATTGGGTTCACCGGCTTATCTGCTGTTTTTTAAGACCACAAGCAAAAAGTCACGCGCATGAGAATAGTTTGCGATGAAAAAGAAGAAGAAGAGAGCACAGTGGTTCCCAAAAAGTTCAACAAAGCTCTTCTTACTCTATCTATCTACTTCTTCTCACTTAATTCCTCGTCACGTGACTTCTATTATTATGGCTGTGTATTGCGATGACGATGTGATATGCCCTTGAAAAAGACGTAAATCATAAATAAACAACTAATTAACATATATATGGTTGTGCGTTGAATATAGGAATCTAACCACACTATGTGTATATATAAAAGCCGGAGGAAAATGTTTTTCTTTTAATCTTAATACTACCTTAATTTAACTGTTAACTATTTTCTTTCTCTCTCTCTTTTTTTTTTTGCTAGCAAACTGTTAACTATTTTCAGGAATCCCCGGTGGGCGATGACGAACAATTTTCATAGCAAGTTAGCAACTTCTTCAACTATAAAAAGTTTTTCCTAAAAATTAAAACCCGTCACAAAAGTATTAACAAAGAGAGTGAGAATAAAGAAACCCACATCCTCATTTTAAAGGAATAATACTAGAATTATGATCACTTTAATAATTTTGTACCAAAATTCATTAATTACATTTTAATAAAAAAAATTATTACTTATCTATAGGAGAGAGAAATGTTTGGTATCAAAATATTTCTAAATGACTAGTCATTTAATTTTTTTTTGTATTTATTTCTTAATCATTTAATTTAATTACATTTAATATTTTAACAAACACATTATGTTTAAAAAATAAATAAACTAACACATTTAACTCTCTCTCTCTCTCTCTCTCTCTCTCTCTCTCTCTCTCTCTCTCTCTCTCTCTTGCGTGGCTGATTATATGGGTTGTTAAATGCTAACGGCGTCGGACTGCATAAAAGCGACGTATGGTTCATTTTCGTTCTTGATATTTATTTTGTTCTTCGTGTTAGATTTTGTTCTTCCTTTACATTTTTTTCCTAGTTTAGAGTTTAGATCTTTTCATTAATATATAATGTATGCGAAATGGAGTGATATGTGAAGTAAATTAATATAATTTTTTAAAAGTTTTTTGGAATCTGGAAAAAAAAATTATTTCTTTGAAGATCTATTGATATCTTTGTCAATAAATTTTTGTACGTCAATAAATCTTCAAAGAATATGAAAGTGAAGTATTAAAAGAGATGTAATTTATAAGAGAAATGAAAAAGGAAATTAATAAAGTTAAAAAGGTGAATGTACAAAAGGCAGTAATAGTTCCAAATTAAAACACAAGTAATGGGTTTTGATACTATCAAAATGATCATAATTTCGATATTATCTCAATTTTAAATATATGTTTCTCTTTACTCTGGTTTCCATCGAATCTTCTCGAATCTAAATAATTCAATAAAAATTAAATTGGTTGTCGTTTTTTCTTAATTAGATTTGTCATGTTTTACGCATACCCAATTTTTCTTGTGTTGTTTAAATGGAGAGAATATATAAAAGAAAGGAAATTATGATGGAAAATGTTTAACTAACATTGGGATTTCATTGGAAAAATTACATGGATGGTATTTTAAAAGTGCAACGTTCCAAATATAGTTGGTGTTTTGAATCCTTTCAAAGTTTAGAGGTTTTCAAACTGTAAATGTCATCTTTCTTTTAAATAAAATAGTAAACAGTAAATTAAATTAAATATAACCCAAAACAGTAACAATTTTTGGATTAAAAAAAAATCTATAAACATAAAAAAAATGACAATTAAAAACTTGAAAAAGATTATTTTTGTGATAAATATTTGGACCATATTAGTTTTAAAAAAAACACTATCACAAACAATTTTCACAAATATATTCTATTTTTCATGAAAAATAGGGTGGAAAATAAAGCGTCTAAATTTTAAATGCGGGCCGTATAAATTTCTATTTTCTCACTTTATTCTCATATTTACCCTTTATTTTCCATAACATCAAAAACAAGATATAATTTTTATTTTTCCTCTTAATTTCACTTCCATTTATATGATCACTCGTGTTTTCTCATTCTCTCATATATTGAATTCCAAACGGGTAACAGAGGATAGTCTATGAGGTGTCAGTTTCCTTCTAATGCAATTCTTGCGTATGCGGTCAATCGTGGTATCCTTTTTTTTTATTATATAAAATTAAGAAGTAAAAAGTTATTCAACTTTTCGTTTTGTTGCAACTATTTACGATTTTGTATCTTAAGAAGCATAATAGAATTTCAAGGAATATGCAAATAAAAAAATAAAAATAAAAACTTGTAAATTTCGGATTCACACATCTTATAATACAATGAACTTGATAAGATTATAGCTAGTTTCTAGTAATGGTATCCGATTCTCTACCAAAGTTCATTGAAAAGACCAAGCATTTTGTGCCTTTCTTTTTCTTCTAGCACAAAACATAGCTCACAAAGTTCACAACATCATAGCAAAAAAATAAGAATTTTTTTTTTCCTTTGACATAAATTTTGTTGTTCAGTCACCATATCTTATCCAATGGTGAAAATAATAATAATAAATATTATTTTGCTAATTAATATTCAGAAATGAAAGCTTACCCATAAATAATTGAAATCATACATGCATGTATTATACAAAGAATAATCAAACACGTGCAATTTATGATACTACATAACAAAAAATTGAAACGTAAAAGTCCTTGAATGCTCTCTTTCCTGGATTCAGGCTGAAATACAGCTCAATTAAAAAATAAATATTAATTATTAACTATACGAGATTTAGAAAGAAAAAATCAGAAACCCATAATTGATAATTGTAGTAACTGTTATTACCAATTATTAATCATACGTGATAAAAAAAATAATAAAAAAAAAACCCAAAACTCAAGAATGAATTCATAGAATCATCAATCAATATGAAAAACCACACACAATTCCGAGACCAATACACCAAAACCTACTAGAAAATAAACTCTGTTCACAATTCAAGAAGTGAACCAATCCCTCCGATTAGACTCCACTATCCAGCTAATAGAAAATTAATAGTCTAAAATAATAGATTAAACAACTCTTTTCATAAGCCTACCCAGTACTCCGAACAATTATTTATACTAAAACATAATTAAAATAGCATAGACTCAATAACTAATGTACTAATTTACCAAACGAGTGTACCATGCTAAGTAGAACTAAAAAAGTCAGGATGAGTCTACGGAAGTGATGCTTCTGAGGAGGGGCTCTTAAGAACGGAGCGAAAGCGTGAGGCACAAAGAGACCTTTGACTCGCCTGACGTGAAGCGCTTCGTTTGTGGGAGCTCGAGCTTGGTGAATATGGTCAAGTTTGCAGCTGGAAAGCAGGATTTCTTCCTCGGTTTCTCCTATTTCGTTTGTGTTCGGTTCGTCCTCGGAATCCCGTGGATTTTCTCCCACGGGCTTGAGTTCGACGTCTTTCAACTCTACTGTCGGTATCTTTTGAATATAGTATACCAACAAAAAAAAATTATGATCAAGTCAGCGAAACATTCTTCTTCTGATTCACTTTAATTATTGTTGAACACTGAAATCACATTGTGAACGATAAATTAACTTTTAATATTTTGTCCCTTCTTTTGGATTTAGGCTTATAGTTTAGTGGCACGAGAATGGAGATCATCTTCGATCAACATGAATACCATCATTTAGACAAAATTCTGTAAGTGCTCTAAATAGTGGATCATTTTATATGTGTTTTTCGATTTCACAAGAAGAAAGAAAGCTGATATGAACCTTGAAGATTTCAATAGAATGGTACTGAATACAAGGAATTCGAGAGACCCCAAACTCTCTCAGAAGGCTAGCCTTGCACAAAGGTAAATGATTATTTCTAACCTCTATTTATAGACTAAGTGACAGTCAACATATAAATTATATTTCCAGTCCTAACAAAAACATCTATAGTTCTGGACTATCCCACGAACCACGTATTAAATGAACATTTTGGAGCCAAAATTACCAAGACATGAGAAAAGGAAAGCAATTTTCTTTTGTGTTGTCATACATCTTTTGTGTTGTCATACATCTCTTGGCAACGTGAGTGTTGTCGTAACATAACCTTATCACATAATTATTAACCTTATCTCTTTCTGAAAAAAATAAACTTATCTTTTGCAGCCTTTTTTTTTTTTTTTTTTTTTTTGCTTACCCCAATGCTTTTATCTTCTGCCAACTGAAATTTTTTACATTTCATTCATGTCCCACCTCGTTTAATTAAAGTCCCACCTCGTTTTATTAGTTATTTTGTTGGACATAACGTTAAATGACATTTCATTCAAACAACTAATAGTTCGAATAGAATTAACCATGCAAGTGCCACTGTGAAGTTTCAAGACACATGAATGTGAACTAAAATAAATATCCACTTTCTATTCAAAAAGCCATGTTTACGCATGAAACATTATATATAATACGACAACAATATATATACTCTCTTTTTTTTTCAACCCCTATGTGTGTGAATCAATGAGACAAGCTAGAGATATGACATGTGTGACGAGGGATTCTCTTTTGTGTTGTCATACATCTCTTGGCAACGTGAGTGTTGTCATTGTAACATTAATTATTAACCTTATCTCTTTCTGAAAAAAAAAAAAAAAAAAAAACTTATCTCTTGCAGCTTTTTTTTTTTTTTTTTTGCTTACCCTAATGCTTTTATCTTCTGCCAACCGAAATTTTTTACATTTCATTCATGTCCCACCTCGTTTTATTAGTTATTTTGTTGGACATAACATTAAATGACATTTCTCTCTAACCAAACAAATAATGGTTCGAATAGAATTAACCATGCAAGTGCCACTGTGAAGTTTCAAGACACATGAATGTGAACTAAAATAAATATCCACTTTCTATTCAAAAAGCCATGTTTACGCATGAAACATTATATATAATACGACAACAATATATATATATATATATATATATGTGTGTGTGTGTGTGTGTGTGTGTGTGTGTGTGTGTATTGAGCAGGAAATAAAATTTCAGGAAAGGCAGATGTGTCTAAATTTATTTCATAAGGGTAAATTAAAATAATTATTTTATCATATGCTTAATTATTTCAACTCATTTAATTGTTCACTTGATTAAAAAATATGGTTATAAGTATATACTTGTCATGTGTAAACATATAAGATATATGTATGTCTATGGAATTTATGTATGGTATTATATATGTATTTGTGTTATTATAAACCAAACCAAATATCAAATATCAGCCAGTTTACTGGTTCTTGAAAGGAAAAAATAAAAAGGTCCAGTCAAACCTATGTGTAATTGTGTGTTTTAGTCTTGCTCTTAATACAAAATTTCTCTCTTTCCTAAATAACAAGTTTCAAAGCACAAAAAGGACACCATGCATGATTGCCAGTATGAGTGGGATGCAATAATGGTGGGATGCAGAACATTCAACGAATTATTTTTTGTTTCAGCCATGAACTCAAATTATTAGTTTAAATTTTATATATATATATATATATATATATATATATATATATATATATCAAAATTTAAAAGCAGATTCATATATGAAGACAAAAGTCCCAATAGGACATATTTTTAACTGTAAATGTGTGAGTTGTCTATGCTTCTACTCGAGCATGATCAACTTTTTGTTTGCTCAACTTGCTCTCCATATATTTATTGTTTTGCGTTCATAGGCTCACAATTTTTTTTTTTTTTAATATAAGCTTATTGTTTCTCACGAATTAACAAGTAATAAAAGACAATTTAAAATAATGATTGCATAACCACAAGTTTCCCTATAAATATAGACTTCATCCACAACAAGTTTTCATATCTTTCAACAAACACAGAAGTTAATAACATCAATGCGCTTCTCATCTCTCTCTCTCTCTCTCTCTCTCTCCCACTCTCTAAATTTGCCTATATCAAGTATCAACCACAAAAAGTTAATATCACCGCTAGAAGCATTTAAAAAAAATATTACCGCTACTCTCTCCCTCTCGCTTGATGTATATATATATATATATATATATATATATATACAAGCAAAATGCCCGCGCGTTGCTTGATGTCTTTTAACAGTAAATTATTGAAATAATAAAAAAAAAATTAATGATGAACATGACGTCAAATAACTTACTAATTGTTAAGATTACATCAATAATATTTCATACATATATTTACATATCTTAATTTATAATGACTGAATTGTACAACTCAAATTGTACCAATGTTATATTTTATTTTACTTCAATGAAAAAAATTATATACACATATACAATAATTACCATATTACAAATCCTATTTCTAAAAATCAAATAGAGAATAAATACAAAATTGCAAATATAGATTATATATACATCTAAGTAAGGAAATTTTCTTCATAGTTAATATTTGTATTATTATTGAAAATCACAATTTTTTTTTTTTTTTATAAAATACACATTTCTAATTATAAATAAATATTTAGCTTCTACACCTTTTTCTTTATTGTTTTTTACATGTAATTTGAGATAGTTGATACAAAATATATACGAAATAGATCAATAACATCATTGTAAATATAAGAGAAACTACATCGAAGACAATATGCAAAGTTGCAAATACAGTCTATGATGCTATATTTTTGTGTGTTTTTATTAAAATTGCTCTACAAATGTGTATTATTCTAGTGGGCTTTCTTTTAAAAAAGAATAGTGGGCTTTTATAAAGCCCATCTGAAACCCTACTACCCCATTATCTCCTCTGCATTTCTCTTTTCACAGCCGCTTCCCCCTCTCTCTCTATACCGATCGTCAATGGCGAAACCTCCATTTTTTACTACCACCAAAAATACATATGCACGCCATAGTCTCGGACATAGTAGAAATATGTGGCTGCGGTGAAACGTCTATGGTATCGGTCTCGGTATCAGACAGTTCGTATTCGATTTATTTGAACCGGTAATCGCATCTCAAACGTATTATTTTTCAGTAGTTATACCTCTACTTTTTTATTCTCTGTAGGGTTTTCTTTTTTTGTTTCATTTGCCCAAAATAAGAAAAATAAGTATTTAACTTGTTATAAGAAAAATATTTCTTTCTTTCTGATGCAAAAAACTTTTCCCAAAAAATCCCAGCCTCTCATCAACGAAAAGAATGAGACCACCACTTCTCCATCCACGGGTGAAGGCTACTTCGCCGATCAGGTCTCATTTTGATGATGTTGTGATTTAAGTTCTGCTAACATTTTTTTGGAAATATTATGGAGGGATTTTTTTATTTTATTTTTTCATGGTAAAACACTTATCTGGGTATTAGTATTAAGCAATTTTCTATAGAAAGACTAATAAAAATAAAGCTTATATATTTCCAATTTGTTGACAGATGCTCCATTATTTTTTTAAGGGGAAGATCTTCTGAACTTCATCAAGTAGGATCTTCTGGTAATCCTTTCCTATCAAAACAATTTAATTAATCTATTTTTTTTGTGCGATACTCGATCTCTCATGAGTCCAGCTTTTCTTTCTTTCTCTTATTGTTCTCGATTGTATTTTTTTTGTTCTATTCTGAAATATACACTTTTTCTCCAGACTGTTCTAATTTACTTGATCATTTCCCCATGTTCGTCAAGATTAGTTCTGCGCTGATGTCGAAGTTGAAGGTCTAGATCTTCCGGCTTATTTACTATCTTAGGCTGAGTATTGCGGATCACATACACTCGGCTTCGAGGACTGCCATTGCCGCATCTTCAACTTCAAGTGGTGGTTCGAACTGATCCACGGGTGAACGTTACCTCGCCGATCAGGTCTGATTTTGTTACGTGTGGTGATGGAGGAAAAGTGAGACTGAACAAAGAGAATGAACAAAAAAAAGTAAAAGAATGAACAAAAGTAAAAAAAAAAAAAGTAAAAGAATGAACAAAAGATTAAAAAATGAAGTTAAACACAACAAATAGAAATTGATTGTGGTCAGATTGTTACATATTGATGTACAATGGCTGAATTTGTTGTATTGGTCTGATTGTAGTTTTGAAGACGAAAGAGCAGAAGTTGGTGTCGATTTCTTCGGTGAAGGAGCATGGAATATATAGGCCGCTTGGAAAGAAATGAAAAACTTTTCAGAAATTTCATGAAATAGCTGTTGATGATTTTTGCAATGCAAATATCTGGAGAATTCCAGACAATTAATTTACTTCGGGCAGCTCCAACGATTTAAAACTGTCATATGTGGATGTCGGTTTGTATTCCAGAATATTCTAAGTCAGAGTGGCATTTTTGTGATTTTTTTTTCTTTTAGGAGTAGTTGTAATATTTTAATCAGAATGACATTGGCATGCCATGTAATTATGAGACTTTTAAAGGGTATTTTTGTCAAATTTTTTAAGTGTACTGTAGACTTAACAGTAATATGAGTCTGCGTGAATAGTGATTCCGGATTCTCCTTTATATATATATATATAATAATATATATATACATATTATATTTATGTTTGTGTTAATTAAAGGAGACATTGGGGTGTATGTTTATAGATGCTGACAGAAGATAGAGAGCACAGATGATTTGAAATGCATGGAAGCTATAGCATCTCACTCATTCGTGCTCTCTATCTTTCTTTCGTCGTCACTTTGATATACAACATTATCACCTAAAGTCCCTCTGGTATAACCTGGTGTTTTTTAATCTAAATTTTTTTTATTTTTTTTATTTACTGTGTTATATTGTTCGTGGGGTATTTTTATGATAGTAGAGTTAATCTTTTGCTTTTATTACAGACGCATTGATTTTAAAATTTTGCCGATCTACATACATCTCTAGGGTTTTTTATGTATATGTATATTTCTAGGGCTGACCTCTAATTTCAGCGTGGCATACAATTTACAGATTCTCATTTGATTATGAGTGTATCGATGATCAAGTTCATTTCGTATTTCTGATGCGTGATTTTCCTACCGAAAGCTAGTTTTGAAAATCCACTCTTTCCATTTAATGTTTTGAATACCTTTTTATTTTACTTTATCCTGACAGATTATTGCAATCCGTATATTTATTCCACTGTTAAGATATATCTGAAGAAATAATTCACCCATACAAATAACATATGAGTTCTGTTATGAACTAGTATTTTTTTTTAGCAACTACAAAACAAAAGCTTTGTTTGGCTTAGTTTAAGTGTTGTATATGTAATTTTGAGATGTTCTTTTCAATACCATCTGTATCAGTGTGCATACATTGGAATGTTTCTAAGAGCTGGAATCTATTTAGTGGCAAGTGTTTCGACACGTTTTTATCGTAAAAGGGTGTTTTGATGTCTGATGTCATAATTATTAAAAAGAAGAAGAAGAAATTTGAAGTCTCATTATGTACATTTTTTATTTATTAGAAGCAAAAATAACTTCCCGTTTATTGCAAACCCTAAACCTACATTATTAGCTATATATAACAAAAAACAAAATATAAGCAAAATAACATATATATCTATGTATGGATTATATGTAATTTCTGCAGATTCAAAACCCTAGAATTGGAGGACGGTGGTGACCGAAAAGCCCTTTTGGAATGGTGGTGACCGGAAAAACCCTTTTGTAGGAACGATGTGATGAAATCAAGTGTGTCTTATTTGGTGAAAGCCAATATCATTCTTCAATAATCTTACCAGCTATTGTAACTTTGGACGATTACAGTTAATGTCGCCACAAACATTATACGACTAATTGGAAGAATGTATATGGGACTGAATGCAAATTAAGTTGTTTTTTAAGTCTTTATCTTTCTGGGAGAGTGTTTTTGAGGGATATAACTTTTTATAATGCCTTTTTATCAAGGGGTATACTTGCAAACATGGATTTAAATGTCGCCGAAATTCCCCGATTTTCGCCGGCGGTGTCGTTTTCGCCGGGAAAACGGCCGACGAACTCATGAAAGTCGTTTTTCCATGTTATTTCGTTTGATTTTCTCTGAAAATGACATGCCGTTTGTCCATGTTATGTCGTTTTTGGCTTGAAACTATAAACTCATATTCTGGAAAAATAAAATGGCGGAAGCAAAATGAGGAAGAAGAAGATGAGAGAGGGGAGAGGAGAGAGACGAAGTGAGAAGAGGGAGAGAGAGAGAGAGAGAGACCTGACCTACAATACACTACGTATATAATATACAATCACTGCATAATAGATAACATATTATATCATGACCTGACCTATATGCACTAAGGCCCATTTTCAACAAAAATGTGTAATAAGTGGGAAAATTACAATACTAACGCTTATACGCTTCTTTCAAAACATTATAATGTTTTTCTTTTTTTTTTGAAATATTTAGGATATTAATACATTCAATATACACTCTTTAGTATATATATTACACAATTATACAATTTCAGTCTACATATTTTAGTATACAATTACATGGTACTGTATAAAAAAAAAATTAAAGTGATAACAATGATAAGAGTATACAAAATAATTGAATGAGCGAAAGACACAAATACTACTTCAAAAATGTTAATTTCGATGATAAAATTAATAAGAGCGTTCATTTTGCAGGTGCGTTTGCGCTTGGCCAATTTTGACGCACGTAGGTAAAAACTCAAATTATTATGATGAAATCATGAATTAGGACTACCAACATAATTGCAATCTGTATTGTATAATTTTGTAATAATTTTATTTAGCACTGCAGTTAAATAGCCTTCTTCAATCATTGAAATTTTATTTTAACAGCCAACGTTCGATTGATAATTGAAAATTCGTTACTCAACTTATGAACTAATCGAAAGGGTCAAAAATACCTTTTGACCGGTTTTAAATTAAAAAATAAATAAAATAATAAATTATTTACATGGCAGTTTCTTAACTTAATTAATATTTAATTAATTTTCTTTCTCCATATAATTGTTGATAAGTGTTAATGACAGTTTATCATAGTTTTGTTTTTTGTTTGCTGTTTAAATTGATTAATGGTAGTTTAACAAATGGGTTTTAGAATTACTTGTTTTTTTACGCTATAGTAGTTTATAACACACTTTTTTATTTAAAATATTCAGAAATGAAAGCTTACCCATAAATAATTGAAATCATACATGCATGTATTATACAAAGAATAATCAAACACGTGCAATTTATGATACTACATAACAAAAAATTGAAACGTAAAAGTCCTTGAATGCTCTCTTTCCTGGATTCAGGCTGAAATACAGCTCAATTAAAAAATAAATATTAATTATTAACTATACGAGATTTAGAAAGAAAAAATCAGAAACACATAATTGATAATTGTAGTAACTGTTATTACATATAGTGAACGCCGTTAAATAAAACTTGTTATCGTAGAGGGAGACATCTGGCTGAAAAAGCATAACATGCAATGACTAATGACTAAGTTAAGAATTGGAGAGATCGTGATTGTACCACCTTGCTTGTGTTTAGCAGCTGCTGACAAGTAACAGACATGTAATAACATTTGCCACGTTATAATAAGGAAGAATTTCGCAATAATGCGTTTTTTATGAGCAAAAAACAGCTGTATTTATATATATAGACAAATGTCAAGCGTATAAGAGAGGAAAGAAAATACAGCTGCCCAAAGCGACGTGGCTTGCTCAGGATTCATTAGCTTGTTCTTAATTTTTTTTTTAATTAATCTATGTAGATAAATGAAAGTTCAGGAAGTATATAACAACAACTCTTTTAATGAGTTGGTTTTGATTGCGAGATTCTACAAAGAAAACATGTCTGAAAATATTTTTGTATTGTTATGAGAAATATCTGATGTTGGACTTAATGTTATGATAGTACCTATAATAATAGAACCGAGAGAGAGAGTATGTGGATAGTAACAAATCTATTTTGAAAGGCGGTTTGACCCATTCTTGTTTGCTTTCTTCAAGTTTCATTATATCTCTGTAACAGTTTAAGAAGAAAAAAGCTTGCGTTTATGCATTGTTTTGAATAATGAAATGTTAAGCCACTTCTGATTCTAATTTTAAATTTTTTTTGTATTATGCATTCATATATGTTAACGTTTGGATGGGAGGTATATCCAGGGTGGGCAAAGAAGGGGTGAGAGAGAGATAGAGAGATTGAATTCATAGAATCATCAATCAATATGAAAAACCATACACAATTCCGAGCCCAATACACCAAAACCTACTAGAAAATAAACTCTGTTCACAATTCAAGAAGTGAACCAATCCCTCCGATTAGACTCCACTATCCAGCTAATAGAAAATTAATAGTCTAAAATAATAGATTAAACAACTCTTTTCATAAGCCTACCCACTCCGAACACTTATTTATACTAAAACATAATTAAATAAATAAATAGCATGTAACTCAATAACTAATGTACTAATTTACCAAACCTAAGAGCAGCCAATGCATATGTCACGACCCGCGAGCTCTAGCTCGCACGCGAGCCGCGAAGTACTTACATCTCTTTCCTCCAGAATATTTAAATAAACATAGCATTTGTATATAGTAAGCGGAAATAAATTAAATAGCTATAAGACATATATCATAAGTAATAGAATTTTCGGGGAAATTTTTCGCTTTTATTTCACATACAAGTCTTATAGCGACTATATACATAACAAAACACACTCGTTTGTTTTGGACATATCTTACATATAACTTATATACAAACATGGACGCAAAACAAGTAACTAGAATACAAGTTTACTAGTTACATAATAAAACACCATTTTTCCCCGTTTAAAACAAAAACTCTCATTGCCACAGGTCGAGCGACGCAAGCCTGGACTAGATCTCCTCCTTCTACCCGAGTAAAGCCTTTCCTTTGCCTACATTACCAAGGGTCATAAACTATGAGTCGAAAGACTCAGCAAGTGGGAGTCTATCTAGTAATAAAAGCGACTAGATGACATGTGACGTGCACATAACACATAAATTATGCATGAAAGACATATGATTCCTATCATATGATATGCAAGCACGTGCATACTTACTACATGTGAACTTGTCATCCTGATCTTCAGGTCATCCAACCACCCACTGCAACAACCCTCAGAATGACAAGTAGCCAACCCTCAGACCCGAGCAATTTAATCATGAGGGTGACTCCAAGTTTTAAACTTCGTCTAGGATCCTCTAATGGTACCATCTCCAATCATAGGGGCGCTCAGGAGCTCCCTGAAAGCTCAGACGTGCCCGGCACGCCGGCAGTTACCAATTACAACACTGCGCCCGTCAGGTATCCCTGACAAAAACACAAGTCTTCAGACTTGCTGGTACCACCGACATCTGTTCTTTTTAAATGTTTGGTACCCGATGGAATCAGAGTACAGCCCTAAACTACAACGGGAAGAGCATCGTTTCGAGTAAAACTCGATTAAATATTGTTTAATATGCTCGTCATAGTATTTTGAAAGAGAAATCAAGGTGTGACCCTTGTAGTCCCTAGAACAGATATCTCAGCTGGAATCTGAGAAACGTCTGTCCCTGCTTTTCCCGTAAACCCGTCTATCGGGTGAATCTAAAATTAGTAAGTCAAAGGAAGATTAACTAATCAAATAAGAAACGGCTTGGGTTGTTAGCGGGTTACGCTTGAACTTAACGGGACAAACCCGAAGCTACATTTTCAATAATAGTAGCCGAAGCCTTAATCTTGATTAGTTTGTCAAATTCATGGGCTTTCAACTACTCTTGTTTACTAACACAGTAAAATGCACATAAACATGTGATTCCCTTGGTAAGTAGTTGACTTAATTCCCACTTACATGGACTCCTGATTCGCTAGCTCCTTCCCCCTCTAACGCCTAATCGTTACGGCGATAGCTGAAAATATCTGAGGAATAAAATGGAGCGTTGAACACCATTAGTTCTGCACTAGCAGAAATACTAGTCTACAAATTCTCATCCCAGAGAAACTGAACAAGGCGCACGGAACTCATATCCGTCACACGCAAAACATACGTTCTTACTTAAGAGAATCAGAGAAAACAAGAACACGATTCCCACATGAAACAGTGATCAAGAGAGAGAACAAGTCCTACAAGTAGCGACTAAACATGAAACTCGAGATTAGCTATGCTAAGGAAGCATTTAATAACCCAAATCCCTTGGGCCGAGCCCAAAACTAGAACCGAAACTCAACGTTAAGAACCCAAGAGGGAGAAAAACTTGTTCCTTTCCACAACGATCCACAAGAACCAAAATCACTACTCTTAGACTTGTAAAGAAAGTCTTACCTCTAAGATCATAGAAATTAGAATAACCCGTTGGTTAGACTATAAGCGTAGTTAATAAAACAACCCGTTTAAAAACTATAGATATAGGTTTTGAAAATAATACTAATCTTAATTATGGAAATATGTTATAATAAGTAAAATAATTAATTAAAAATAATTAGAATACTTAGCTTAAATAATAATCAAGAAAGAATAATAATAAGTAAGGTTGTACAAACCTTTATTTTCAAAACCACTTAATTATTTTTTTTCAAAACTTAATACTTGTAATAAGAAACATAAAATATGGTTTAGCTTAATTATGAGCTGTAACAAAAATACTTTAAGCTTAATCATAAGCTTATAGGTTATAAAATTATTTTTGAAAAACATTACAATACGGGAATGTTTCGGATTCAATCACACACGTTCGGTACTCGTAACTCACGGAAACCGACACTCACGGAAACCGACACTCTCGGTTTATCTCGAACCCACGAACCATAGCACACCTGAAGCACCCGATTTGAATCCGAAACAACTCACTAACTCACGTGATTAGTATCATAAACGTACATAACTATTTTACGAATAATATTACATATTATAGTTAAAAGACTTTTAGTAGAAACGACTCGGTTAACAATTAGAGTCGGGAGCCGGTACATTCACGACTCGTCGTCGCCGCCGTCGCTGTTCAAACGCATCGTCGCCGACGCGGAAACGAAAGGATGCCGAGTCGCTGTCGTCGCTGCGTAACTCACTCTGCCTCGACACGCTGAGGTTTCGCAGCCCGTGTCTGCACCGTCGCTGCGCGCTGTCACAGCCTCAAGACATCTCACCGAGCCGTTGACGTATCGCTCGAACTGAACAGCCCCTCTTTGCCTTGTCGCTGAACCCGAACAGCCCTCGCTGCTCGCCCGCGACTCGCCGGAACCATCCTTGCTGCATCCTCGTACCTGCGGTACGAGCTCGGAGAGACACGCAGCACCAACAAGAGAGCATGGTTAGATTAAAAATTGAACCGAGGATACCCAAGTTTCTCGATTCGAAATCAATTCCCGAACAAGGCATTCGGAAATCGAACACTCACCCGATCCTAACCCGTCCCACGCTCAGCAACAACAACAACAAAAACCAAAGACGAGCAACACTTTCAACCAAGTAAATTTTCTAAAAAGAACCTATGTTATTCACATCCTAGCGAGTCTCCGACTCGTCTAAAAACACCACAAATTCAGATCCGATCCTACGCATATCAGTACCACACCACAGACAAAACAAAAATCCACTCAACATACTTCAAAGCCAAGCACATACTCTGAAATCCGAAACCTCCAAAAATCAGCCCAAAAGTGAACCAAAACACAACTTACGTGAAAACTGAAATTGAACAAGTAAAACTCCAATTTTCAACACTTAAAATCAGAGTCCTAATCAACAATTAACTGATTCAAGCATCACACATGAAAACCCCCAATTTTCCCTTCCAAATTTTCGGCCAAAATATCCATAAAAATCTGAAAATCCTAACTCAAATAATTTCAGCTCACTACAAGCACAAACCGAGCCCAAACACAAGCAACCCACGAAATCAACCAAATGAACTCAAAAACCCCTAATAGGAAAACATAGGAATCGGACTAGAAACAAAGAAAACGAGTTGGATTTCCTACCTTGATGTAGAAAACGAACCCACAACTCTCGGCTTCTCCTACTCCACGAAATCCCGCTCAACCTTGTGGAGAGAACAAAATCGGAGCCAATGATTCTCAGCGTGATTGAAGAAGATGAACGAAGGAAAAGAAAAAGAAATGGAGATGAAGAAGATGAATAACGGGAAGGAGAAGAAGAGGACGAACTCACCTAAACCACTCCGGCGTCTCTCGGTCGTTGTTCTCTCTTTTTTTTTTCTTCCGTGCGTTTTTTTTTTTCCCCTTCTTGCTTTGGTTTGTTCCAACGTGAAAGTGAAAAGATAAGGGTAATAGAAGAGTCTAGAATACTATATGTGTGGCTGAGAAATTAATGGGATAAGGACCAAAAATAATCCTACTAACTTCCTCATTCTCAAATTTCCTTTCAAATAAACCACCTTTTGTTTGCAAATCGATCCTTTTACTCTCAAAATAAACATCTCGTCCATAATTAAATGGAAACGATTTAGAAAATAAACCGAGATAATTTCTCGTTGATTCTAATTTATTTTGAATATATTTAAGGTGTTTCGGAAATTATTTTCACTCCCGAGACTCTTCTTAGTACTCGAGGACTCACCGAAAATATTATTCGGGAAATTAAAATCATTCGAGTCCAACTCGAAATTCTCAACTCATTCCGAAATCTTTAATTGACCTTAAATATTTATTTTCTAAATCTAGGACCATTTCACGCTCTAGTGAAATTATAATTTGCAACAATACTCGATTCAAGGAAAAAACTCGTTCATTGATTCCAACGTTCACAAGACGAGTTACACAAAAAGCCTTACTTTACAGCATACCTCCGATGAGTCTACGGAACTGATGCTTCTGAGGAAGGGTGACAGATAGGCTAAAGGGTGGGCTTTCAGCTTTTCTATGAGGGGGTTTTTAATATTATTTTATTATTATAATGCTTTAGCTAGCTATAATGCTTTAACCCTATAGGCTACGTAAGCTAGCTAGGGTTTGTGAAAGCTCACACGTCCATTCACCTCTGCTCTCCTCAAAACCTGGTGGTACATTAATCTCTCTCTTCTCTGACACTCCCTTCCTCTGCCTCGTCACCTTGATACGTAATAACGTGTGATATATTAAAGCGGATTTATATATGTATGGTTCATTGATTTCAACTATCGCAATTATTGATTTTTGCATAAATGAGATTGTCGTTCGTCATATATAAATTGGGTTCACCGGCTTATCTGCTGTTTTTTAAGACCACAAGCAAAAAGTCACGCGCATGAGAATAGTTTGCGATGAAAAAGAAGAAGAAGAGAGCACAGTGGTTCCCAAAAAGTTCAACAAAGCTCTTCTTACTCTATCTATCTACTTCTTCTCACTTAATTCCTCGTCATGTGACTTCTATTATTATGGCTGTGTATTGCGATGACGATGTGATATGCCCTTGAAAAAGACGTAAATCATAAATAAACAACTAATTAACATATATATGGTTGTGCGTTGAATATAGGAATCTAACCACACTATGTGTATATATAAAAGCCGGAGGAAAATGTTTTTCTTTTAATCTTAATACTACCTTAATTTAACTGTTAACTATTTTCTTTCTCTCTCTCTTTTTTTTTTTTTGCTAGCAAACTGTTAACTATTTTCAGGAATCCCCGGTGGGCGATGACGAACAATTTTCATAGCAAGTTAGCAACTTCTTCAACTATAAAAAGTTTTGCCTAAAAATTAAAACCCGTCACAAAAGTATTAACAAAGAGAGTGAGAATAAAGAAACCCACATCCTCATTTTAAAGGAATAATACTAGAATTATGATCACTTTAATAATTTTGTACCAAAATTCATTAATTACATTTTAATAAAAAAAATTATTACTTATCTATAGGAGAGAGAAATGTTTGGTATCAAAATATTTCTAAATGACTAGTCATTTAATTTTTTTTTGTATTTATTTCTTAATCATTTAATTTAATTACATTTAATATTTTAACAAACACATTATGTTTAAAAAATAAATAAACTAACACATTTAACTCTCTCTCTCTCTCTCTCTCTCTCTCTCTCTCTCTCTCTCTCTCTCTCTCTCTTGCGTGGCTGATTATATGGGTTGTTAAATGCTAACGGCGTCGGACTGCATAAAAGCGACGTATGGTTCATTTTCGTTCTTGATATTTATTTTGTTCTTCGTGTTAGATTTTGTTCTTCCTTTACATTTTTTTCCTAGTTTAGAGTTTAGATCTTTTCATTAATATATAATGTATGCGAAATGGAGTGATATGTGAAGTAAATTAATATAATTTTTTAAAAGTTTTTTGGAATCTGGAAAAAAAAATTATTTCTTTGAAGATCTATTGATATCTTTGTCAATAAATTTTTGTACGTCAATAAATCTTCAAAGAATATGAAAGTGAAGTATTAAAAGAGATGTAATTTATAAGAGAAATGAAAAAGGAAATTAATAAAGTTAAAAAGGTGAATGTACAAAAGGCAGTAATAGTTCCAAATTAAAACACAAGTAATGGGTTTTGATACTATCAAAATGATCATAATTTCGATATTATCTCAATTTTAAATATATGTTTCTCTTTACTCTGGTTTCCATCGAATCTTCTCGAATCTAAATAATTCAATAAAAATTAAATTGGTTGTCGTTTTTTCTTAATTAGATTTTTCATGTTTTACGCATACCCAATTTTTCTTGTGTTGTTTAAATGGAGAGAATATATAAAAGAAAGGAAATTATGATGGAAAATGTTTAACTAACATTGGGATTTCATTGGAAAAATTACATGGATGGTATTTTAAAAGTGCAACGTTCCAAATATAGTTGGTGTTTTGAATCCTTTCAAAGTTTAGAGGTTTTCAAACTGTAAATGTCATCTTTCTTTTAAATAAAATAGTAAACAGTAAATTAAATTAAATATAACCCAAAACAGTAACAATTTTTGGATTAAAAAAAATCTATAAACATAAAAAAAATGACAATTAAAAACTTGAAAAAGATTATTTTTGTGATATATATTTGGACCATATTAGTTTTAAAAAAAACACTATCACAAACAATTTTCACAAATATATTCTATTTTTCATGAAAAATAGGGTGGAAAATAAAGCGTCTAAATTTTAAATGCGGGCCGTATAAATTTCTATTTTCTCACTTTATTCTCATATTTACCCTTTATTTTCCATAACATCAAAAACAAGATATAATTTTTATTTTTCCTCTTAATTTCACTTCCATTTATATGATCACTCGTGTTTTCTCATTCTCTCATATATTGAATTCCAAACGGGTAACAGAGGATAGTCTATGAGGTGTCAGTTTCCTTCTAATGCAATTCTTGCGTATGCGGTCAATCGTGGTATCCTTTTTTTTTTATATAAAATTAAGAAGTAAAAAGTTATTCAACTTTTCGTTTTGTTGCAACTATTTACGATTTTGTATCTTAAGAAGCTTAATAGAATTTCAAGGAATATGCAAATAAAAAAATAAAAATAAAAACTTGTAAATTTCGGATTCACACATCTTATAATACAATGAACTTGATAAGATTATAGCTAGTTTCTAGTAATGGTATCCGATTCTCTACCAAAGTTCATTGAAAAGACCAAGCATTTTGTGCCTTTCTTTTTCTTCTAGCACAAAACATAGCTCACAAAGTTCACAACATCATAGCAAAAAAATAAGAATTTTTTTTTTCCTTTGACATAAATTTTGTTGTTCAGTCACCATATCTTATCCAATGGTGAAAATAATAATAATAAATATTATTTTGCTAATTAATATTCAGAAATGAAAGCTTACCCATAAATAATTGAAATCATACATGCATGTATTATACAAAGAATAATCAAACACGTGCAATTTATGATACTACATAACAAAAAATTGAAACGTAAAAGTCCTTGAATGCTCTCTTTCCTGGATTCAGGCTGAAATACAGCTCAATTAAAAAATAAATATTAATTATTAACTATACGAGATTTAGAAAGAAAAAATCAGAAACCCATAATTGATAATTGTAGTAACTGTTATTACCAATTATTAATCATACGTGATAAAAAAAATAATAATAAAAAAACCCAAAACTCAAGAATGAATTCATAGAATCATCAATCAATATGAAAAACCACACACAATTCCGAGACCAATACACCAAAACCTACTAGAAAATAAACTATGTTCACAATTCAAGAAGTGAACCAATCCCTCCGATTAGACTCCACTATCCAGCTAATAGAAAATTAATAGTCTAAAATAATAGATTAAACAACTCTTTTCATAAGCCTACCCAGTACTCCGAACACTTATTTATACTAAAACATAATTAAAATAGCATAGACTCAATAACTAATGTACTAATTTACCAAACGAGTGTACCATGCTAAGTAGAACTAAAAAAGTCAGGATGAGTCTACGGAAGTGATGCTTCTGAGGAGGGGCTCTTAAGAACGGAGCGAAAGCGTGAGGCACAAAGAGACCTTTGACTCGCCTGACGTGAAGCGCTTCGTTTGTGGGAGCTCGAGCTTGGTGAATATGGTCAAGTTTGCAGCTGGAAAGCAGGATTTCTTCCTCGGTTTCTCCTATTTCGTTTGTGTTCGGTTCGTCCTCGGAATCCCGTGGATTTTCTCCCACGGGCTTGAGTTCGACGTCTTTCAACTCTACTGTCGGTATCTTTTGAATATAGTATACCAACAAAAAAAAATTATGATCAAGTCAGCGAAACATTCTTCTTCTGATTCACTTTAATTATTGTTGAACACTGAAATCACATTGTGAACGATAAATTAACTTTTAATATTTTGTCCCTTCTTTTGGATTTAGGCTTATAGTTTAGTGGCACGAGAATGGAGATCATCTTCGATCAACATGAATACCATCATTTAGACAAAATTCTGTAAGTGCTCTAAATAGTGGATCATTTTATATGTGTTTTTCGATTTCACAAGAAGAAAGAAAGCTGATATGAACCTTGAAGATTTCAATAGAATGGTACTGAATACAAGATAATCAAGGAATTCGAGAGACCCCAAACTCTCTCAGAAGGCTAGCCTTGCACAAAGGTAAATGATTATTTCTAACCTCTATTTATAGACTAAGTGACAGTCAACATATAAATTATATTTCCAGTCCTAACAAAAACATCTATAGTTCTGGACTATCCCACGAACCACGTATTAAATGAACATTTTGGAGCCAAAATTACCAAGACATGAGAAAAGGAAAGCAATTTTCTTTTGTGTTGTCATACATCTTTTGTGTTGTCATACATCTCTTGGCAACGTGAGTGTTGTCGTAACATAACCTTATCACATAATTATTAACCTTATCTCTTTCTGAAAAAAATAAACTTATCTTTTGCAGCCTTTTTTTTTTTTTTTTTTTGCTTACCCCAATGCTTTTATCTTCTGCCAACTGAAATTTTTTACATTTCATTCATGTCCCACCTCGTTTAATTAAAGTCCCACCTCGTTTTATTAGTTATTTTGTTGGACATAACGTTAAATGACATTTCATTCAAACAACTAATGGTTCGAATAGAATTAACCATGCAAGTGCCACTGTGAAGTTTCAAGACACATGAATGTTAACTAAAATAAATATCCACTTTCTATTCAAAAAGCCATGTTTACGCATGAAACATTATATATAATACGACAACAATATATATACTCTCTTTTTTTTTCAACCCCTATGTGTGTGAATCAATGAGACAAGCTAGAGATATGACATGTGTGACGAGGGATTCTCTTTTGTGTTGTCATACATCTCTTGGCAACGTGAGTGTTGTCATTGTAACATTAATTATTAACCTTATCTCTTTCTGAAAAAAAAAAAAAAAAACTTATCTCTTGCAGCTTTTTTTTTTTTTTTTTTTTTTTGCTTACCCTAATGCTTTTATCTTCTGCCAACCGAAATTTTTTACATTTCATTCATGTCCCACCTCGTTTTATTAGTTATTTTGTTGGACATAACATTAAATGACATTTCTCTCTAACCAAACAAATAATGGTTCGAATAGAATTAACCATGCAAGTGCCACTGTGAAGTTTCAAGACACATGAATGTGAACTAAAATAAATATCCACTTTCTATTCAAAAAGCCATGTTTACGCATGAAACATTATATATAATACGACAACAATATATATATATATATATATATATATATGTGTGTGTGTGTGTGTGTGTGTGTGTGTATCGAGCAGGAAATAAAATTTCAGGAAAGGCAGATGTGTCTAAATTTATTTCATAAGGGTAAATTAAAATAATTATTTTATCATATGCTTAATTATTTCAACTCATTTAATTGTTCACTTGATTAAAAAATATGGTTATAAGTATATACTTGTCATGTGTAAACATATAAGATATATGTATGTCTATGGAATTTATGTATGGTATTATATATGTATTTGTGTTATTATAAACCAAACCAAATATCAAATATCAGCCAGTTTACTGGTTCTTGAAAGGAAAAAATAAAAAGGTCCAGTCAAACCTATGTGTAATTGTGTGTTTTAGTCTTGCTCTTAATACAAAATTTCTCTCTTTCCTAAATAACAAGTTTCAAAGCACAAAAAGGACACCATGCATGATTGCCAGTATGAGTGGGATGCAATAATGGTGGGATGCAGAACATTCAACGAATTATTTTTTGTTTCAGCCATGAACTCAAATTATTAGTTTAAATTTTATATATATATATATATATATATATATATATATCAAAATTTAAAAGCAGATTCATATATGAAGACAAAAGTCCCAATAGGACATATTTTTAACTGTAAATGTGTGAGTTGTCTATGCTTCTACTCGAGCATGATCAACTTTTTGTTTGCTCAACTTGCTCTCCATATATTTATTGTTTTGCGTTCATAGGCTCACAATTTTTTTTTTTTTAATATAAGCTTATTGTTTCTCACGAATTAACAAGTAATAAAAGACAATTTAAAATAATGATTGCATAACCACAAGTTTCCCTATAAATATAGACTTCATCCACAACAAGTTTTCATATCTTTCAACAAACACAGAAGTTAATAACATCACTGCGCTTCTCATCTCTCTCTCTCTCTCTCTCTCTCTCTCCCACTCTCTAAATTTGCCTATATCAAGTATCAACCACAAAAAGTTAATATCACCGCTAGAAGCATTTAAAAAAAATATTACCGCTACTCTCTCCCTCTCGCTTGATGTATATATATATATATATATATATATATATATATATATATATATATATATATATATACAAGCAAAATGCCCGCGCGTTGCTTGATGTCTTTTAACAGTAAATTATTGAAATAATAAAAAAAAAATTAATGATGAACATGACGTCAAATAACTTACTAATTGTTAAGATTACATCAATAATATTTCATACATATATTTACATATCTTAATTTATAATGACTGAATTGTACAACTCAAATTGTACCAATGTTATATTTTATTTTACTTCAATGAAAAAAATTATATACACATATACAATAATTACCATATTACAAATCCTATTTCTAAAAATCAAATAGAGAATAAATACAAAATTGCAAATATAGATTATATATACATCTAAGTAAGGAAATTTTCTTCATAGTTAATATTTGTATTATTATTGAAAATCACAAATTTTTTTTTTTTTTTATAAAATACACATTTCTAATTATAAATAAATATTTAGCTTCTACACCTTTTTCTTTATTGTTTTTTACATGTAATTTGAGATAGTTGATACAAAACATATACGAAATAGATCAATAACATCATTGTAAATATAAGAGAAACTACATCGAAGACAATATGCAAAGTTGCAAATACAGTCTATGATGCTATATTTTTGTGTGTTTTTATTAAAATTGCTCTACAAATGTGTATTATTCTAGTGGGCTTTCTTTTAAAAAAGAATAGTGGGCTTTTATAAAGCCCATCTGAAACCCTACTACCCCATTATCTCCTCTGCATTTCTCTTTTCACAGCCGCTTCCCCCTCTCTCTCTATACCGATCGTCAATGGCGAAACCTCCATTTTTTACTACCACCAAAAATACATATGCACGCCATAGTCTCGGACATAGTAGAAATATGTGGCTGCGGTGAAACGTCTATGGTATCGGTCTCGGTATCAGACAGTTCGTATTCGATTTATTTGAACCGGTAATCGCATCTCAAACGTATTATTTTTCAGTAGTTATACCTCTACTTTTTTATTCTCTGTAGGGTTTTCTTTTTTTGTTTCATTTGCCCAAAATAAGAAAAATAAGTATTTAACTTGTTATAAGAAAAATATTTCTTTCTTTCTGATGCAAAAAACTTTTCCCAAAAAATCCCAGCCTCTCATCAACGAAAAGAATGAGACCACCACTTCTCCATCCACGGGTGAAGGCTACTTCGCCGATCAGGTCTCATTTTGATGATGTTGTGATTTAAGTTCTGCTAACATTTTTTTGGAAATATTATGGAGGGATTTTTTTATTTTATTTTTTCATGGTAAAACACTTATCTGGGTATTAGTATTAAGCAATTTTCTATAGAAAGACTAATAAAAATAAAGCTTATATATTTCCAATTTGTTGACAGATGCTCCATTATTTTTTTAAGGGGAAGATCTTCTGAACTTCATCAAGTAGGATCTTCTGGTAATCCTTTCCTATCAAAACAATTTAATTAATCTATTTTTTTTGTGCGATACTCGATCTCTCATGAGTCCAGCTTTTCTTTCTTTCTCTTATTGTTCTCGATTGTATTTTTTTTGTTCTATTCTGAAATATACACTTTTTCTCCAGACTGTTCTAATTTACTTGATCATTTCCCCATGTTCGTCAAGATTAGTTCTGCGCTGATGTCGAAGTTGAAGGTCTAGATCTTCCGGCTTATTTACTATCTTAGGCTGAGTATTGCGGATCACATACACTCGGCTTCGAGGACTGCCATTGCCGCATCTTCAACTTCAAGTGGTGGTTCGAACTGATCCACGGGTGAACGTTACCTCTCCGATCAGGTCTGATTTTGTTACGTGTGGTGATGGAGGAAAAGTGAGACTGAACAAAGAGAATGAACAAAAAAAAGTAAAAGAATGAACAAAAGTAAAAAAAAAAAAAGTAAAAGAATGAACAAAAGATTAAAAAATGAAGTTAAACACAACAAATAGAAATTGATTGTGGTCAGATTGTTACATATTGATGTACAATGGCTGAATTTGTTGTATTGGTCTGATTGTAGTTTTGAAGACGAAAGAGCAGAAGTTGGTGTCGATTTCTTCGGTGAAGGAGCATGGAATATATAGGCCGCTTGGAAAGAAATGAAAAACTTTCCAGAAATTTCATGAAATAGCTGTTGATGATTTTTGCAATGCAAATATCTGGAGAATTCCAGACAATTAATTTACTTCGGGCAGCTCCAACGATTTAAAACTGTCATATGTGGATGTCGGTTTGTATTCCAGAATATTCTAAGTCAGAGTGGCATTTTTGTGATTTTTTTTTCTTTTAGGAGTAGTTGTAATATTTTAATCAGAATGACATTGGCATGCCATGTAATTATGAGACTTTTAAAGGGTATTTTTGTCAAATTTTTTAAGTGTACTGTAGACTTAACAGTAATATGAGTCTGCGTGAATAGTGATTCCGGATTCTCCTTTATATATATATAATAATATATATATACATATTATATTTATGTTTGTGTTAATTAAAGGAGACATTGGGGTGTATGTTTATAGATGCTGACAGAAGATAGAGAGCACAGATGATTTGAAATGCATGGAAGCTATAGCATCTCACTCATTCGTGCTCTCTATCTTTCTGTCGTCGTCACTTTGATATACAACATTATCACCTAAAGTCCCTCTGGTATAACCTGGTGTTTTTTAATCTAAATTTTTTTTATTTTTTTTATTTACTGTGTTATATTGTTCGTGGGGTATTTTTATGATAGTAGAGTTAATCTTTTGCTTTTATTACAGACGCATTGATTTTAAAATTTTGCCGATCTACATACATCTCTAGGGTTTTTTATGTATATGTATATTTCTAGGGCTGACCTCTAATTTCAGCGTGGCATACAATTTACAGATTCTCATTTGATTATGAGTGTATCGATGATCAAGTTCATTTCGTATTTCTGATGCGTGATTTTCCTACCGAAAGCTAGTTTTGAAAATCCACTCTTTCCATTTAATGTTTTGAATACCTTTTTATTTTACTTTATCCTGACAGATTATTGCAATCCGTATATTTATTCCACTGTTAAGATATATCTGAAGAAATAATTCACCCATACAAATAACATATGAGTTCTGTTATGAACTAGTATTTTTTTTTAGCAACTACAAAACAAAAGCTTTGTTTGGCTTAGTTTAAGTGTTGTATATGTAATTTTGAGATGTTCTTTTCAATACCATCTGTATCAGTGTGCATACATTGGAATGTTTCTAAGAGCTGGAATCTATTTAGTGGCAAGTGTTTCGACACGTTTTTATCGTAAAAGGGTGTTTTGATGTCTGATGTCATAATTATTAAAAAGAAGAAGAAGAAATTTGAAGTCTCATTATGTACATTTTTTATTTATTAGAAGCAAAAATAACTTCCCGTTTATTGCAAACCCTAAACCTACATTATTAGCTATATATAACAAAAAACAAAATATAAGCAAAATAACATATATATCTATGTATGGATTATATGTAATTTCTGCAGATTCAAAACCCTAGAATTGGAGGACGGTGGTGACCGAAAAGCCCTTTTGGAATGGTGGTGACCGGAAAAACCCTTTTGTAGGAACGATGTGATGAAATCAAGTGTGTCTTATTTGGTGAAAGCCAATATCATTCTTCAATAATCTTACCAGCTATTGTAACTTTGGACGATTACAGTTAATGTCGCCACAAACATTATACGACTAATTGGAAGAATGTATATGGGACTGAATGCAAATTAAGTTGTTTTTTAAGTCTTTATCTTTCTGGGAGAGTGTTTTTGAGGGATATAACTTTTTATAATGCCTTTTTATCAAGGGGTATACTTGCAAACATGGATTTAAATGTCGCCGAAATTCCCCGATTTTCGCCGGCGGTGTCGTTTTCGCCGGGAAAACGGCCGACGAACTCATGAAAGTCGTTTTTCCATGTTATTTCGTTTGATTTTCTCTGAAAATGACATGCCGTTTGTCCATGTTATGTCGTTTTCGGCTTGAAACTATAAACTCATATTCTGGAAAAATAAAATGGCGGAAGCAAAATGAGGAAGAAGAAGATGAGAGAGGGGAGAGGAGAGAGACGAAGTGAGAAGAGGGAGAGAGAGAGAGAGAGACCTGACCTACAATACACTACGTATATAATATACAATCACTGCATAATAGATAACATATTATATCATGACCTGACCTATATGCACTAAGGCCCATTTTCAACAAAAATGTGTAATAAGTGGGAAAATTACAATACTAACGCTTATACGCTTCTTTCAAAACATTATAATGTTTTTCTTTTCTTTTTTGAAATATTTAGGATATTAATACATTCAATATACACTCTTTAGTATATATATTACACAATTATACAATTTCAGTCTACATATTTTAGTATACAATTACATGGTACTGTATAAAAAAAAAATTAAAGTGATAACAATGATAAGAGTATACAAAATAATTGAATGAGCGAAAGACACAAATACTACTTCAAAAATGTTAATTTCGATGATAAAATTAATAAGAGCGTTCATTTTGCAGGTGCGTTTGCGCTTGGCCAATTTTGACGCACGTAGGTAAAAACTCAAATTATTATGATGAAATCATGAATTAGGACTACCAACATAATTGCAATCTGTATTGTATAATTTTGTAATAATTTTATTTAGCACTGCAGTTAAATAGCCTTCTTCAATCATTGAAATTTTATTTTAACAGCCAACGTTCGATTGATAATTGAAAATTCGTTACTCAACTTATGAACTAATCGAAAGGGTCAAAAATACCTTTTGACCGGTTTTAAATTAAAAAATAAATAAAATAATAAATTATTTACATGGCAGTTTCTTAACTTAATTAATATTTAATTAATTTTATTTCTCCATATAATTGTTGATAAGTGTTAATGACAGTTTATCATAGTTTTGTTTTTTGTTTGCTGTTTAAATTGATTAATGGTAGTTTAACAAATGGGTTTTAGAATTACTTGTTTTTTTACGCTATAGTAGTTTATAACACACTTTTTTATTTAAAATATTCAAAAATGAAAGCTTACCCATAAATAATTGAAATCATACATGCATGTATTATACAAAGAATAATCAAACACGTGCAATTTATGATACTACATAACAAAAAATTGAAACGTAAAAGTCCTTGAATGCTCTCTTTCCTGGATTCAGGCTGAAATACAGCTCAATTAAAAAATAAATATTAATTATTAACTATACGAGATTTAGAAAGAAAAAATCAGAAACACATAATTGATAATTGTAGTAACCGTTATTACATATAGTGAACGCCGTTAAATAAAACTTGTTATCGTAGAGGGAGACATCTGGCTGAAAAAGCATAACATGCAATGACTAATGACTAAGTTAAGAATTGGAGAGATCGTGATTGTACCACCTTGCTTGTGTTTAGCAGCTGCTGACAAGTAACAGACATGTAATAACATTTGCCACGTTATAATAAGGAAGAATTTCGCAATAATGCGTTTTTTATGAGCAAAAAACAGCTGTATTTATATATAGACAAATGTCAAGCGTATAAGAGAGGAAAGAAAATACAGCTGCCCAAAGCGACGTGGCTTGCTCAGGATTCATTAGCTTGTTCTTAATTTTTTTTTAATTAATCTATGTAGATAAATGAAAGTTCAGGAAGTATATAACAACAACTCTTTTAATGAGTTGGTTTTGATTGCGAGATTCTACAAAGAAAACATGTCTGAAAATATTTTTGTATTGTTATGAGAAATATCTGATGTTGGACTTAATGTTATGATAGTACCTATAATAATAGAACCGAGAGAGAGAGTATGTGGATAGTAACAAATCTATTTTGAAAGGCGGTTTGACCCATTCTTGTTTGCTTTCTTCAAGTTTCATTATATCTCTGTAACAGTTTAAGAAGAAAAAAGCTTGCGTTTATGCATTGTTTTGAATAATGAAATGTTAAGCCACTTCTGATTCTAATTTTAAATTTTTTTGTATTATGCATTCATATATGTTAACGTTTGGATGGGAGGTATATCCAGGGTGGGCAAAGAAGGGGTGAGAGAGAGATAGAGAGATTGAATTCATAGAATCATCAATCAATATGAAAAACCATACACAATTCCGAGCCCAATACACCAAAACCTACTAGAAAATAAACTCTGTTCACAATTCAAGAAGTGAACCAATCCCTCCGATTAGACTCCACTATCCAGCTAATAGAAAATTAATAGTCTAAAATAATAGATTAAACAACTCTTTTCATAAGCCTACCCACTCCGAACACTTATTTATACTAAAACATAATTAAATAAATAAATAGCATGTAACTCAATAACTAATGTACTAATTTACCAAACCTAAGAGCAGCCAATGCATATGTCACGACCCGCGAGCTCTAGCTCGCACGCGAGCCGCGAAGTACTTACATCTCTTTCCTCCAGAATATTTAAATAAACATAGCATTTGTATATAGTAAGCGGAAATAAATTAAATAGCTATAAGACATATATCATAAGTAATAGAATTTTCGGGGAAATTTTTCGCTTTTATTTCACATACAAGTCTTATAGCGACTATATACATAACAAAACACACTCGTTTGTTTTGGACATATCTTACATATAACTTATATACAAACATGGACGCAAAACAAGTAACTAGAATACAAGTTTACTAGTTACATAATAAAACACCATTTTTCCCCGTTTAAAACAAAAACTCTCATTGCCACAGGTCGAGCGACGCAAGCCTGGACTAGATCTCCTCCTTCTACCCGAGTAAAGCCTTTCCTTTGCCTACATTACCAAGGGTCATAAACTATGAGTCGAAAGACTCAGCAAGTGGGAGTCTATCTAGTAATAAAAGCGACTAGATGACATGTGACGTGCACATAACACATAAATTATGCATGAAAGACATATGATTCCTATCATATGATATGCAAGCACGTGCATACTTACTACATGTGAACTTGTCATCCTGATCTTCAGGTCATCCAACCACCCACTGCAACAACCCTCAGAATGACAAGTAGCCAACCCTCAGACCCGAGCAATTTAATCATGAGGGTGACTCCAAGTTTTAAACTTCGTCTAGGATCCTCTAATGGTACCATCTCCAATCATAGGGGCGCTCAGGAGCTCCCTGAAAGCTCAGACGTGCCCGGCACGCCGGCAGTTACCAATTACAACACTGCGCCCGTCAGGTATCCCTGACAAAAACACAAGTCTTCAGACTTGCTGGTACCACCGACATCTGTTCTTTTTAAATGTTTGGTACCCGATGGAATCAGAGTACAGCCCTAAACTACAACGGGAAGAGCATCGTTTCGAGTAAAACTCGATTAAATATTGTTTAATATGCTCGTCATAGTATTTTGAAAGAGAAATCAAGGTGTGACCCTTGTAGTCCCTAGAACAGATATCTCAGCTGGAATCTGAGAAACGTCTGTCCCTGCTTTTCCCGTAAACCCGTCTATCGGGTGAATCTAAAATTAGTAAGTCAAAGGAAGATTAACTAATCAAATAAGAAACGGCTTGGGTTGTTAGCGGGTTACGCTTGAACTTAACGGGACAAACCCGAAGCTACATTTTCAATAATAGTAGCCGAAGCCTTAATCTTGATTAGTTTGTCAAATTCATGGGCTTTCAACTACTCTTGTTTACTAACACAGTAAAATGCACATAAACATGTGATTCCCTTGGTAAGTAGTTGACTTAATTCCCACTTACATGGACTCCTGATTCGCTAGCTCCTTCCCCCTCTAACGCCTAATCGTTACGGCGATAGCTGAAAATATCTGAGGAATAAAATGGAGCGTTGAACACCATTAGTTCTGCACTAGCAGAAATACTAGTCTACAAATTCTCATCCCAGAGAAACTGAACAAGGCGCACGGAACTCATATCCGTCACACGCAAAACATACGTTCTTACTTAAGAGAATCAGAGAAAACAAGAACACGATTCCCACATGAAACAGTGATCAAGAGAGAGAACAAGTCCTACAAGTAGCGACTAAACATGAAACTCGAGATTAGCTATGCTAAGGAAGCATTTAATAACCCAAATCCCTTGGGCCGAGCCCAAAACTAGAACCGAAACTCAACGTTAAGAACCCAAGAGGGAGAAAAACTTGTTCCTTTCCACAACGATCCACAAGAACCAAAATCACTACTCTTAGACTTGTAAAGAAAGTCTTACCTCTAAGATCATAGAAATTAGAATAACCCGTTGGTTAGACTATAAGCGTAGTTAATAAAACAACCCGTTTAAAAACTATAGATATAGGTTTTGAAAATAATACTAATCTTAATTATGGAAATATGTTATAATAAGTAAAATAATTAATTAAAAATAATTAGAATACTTAGCTTAAATAATAATCAAGAAAGAATAATAATAAGTAAGGTTGTACAAACCTTTATTTTCAAAACCACTTAATTATTTTTTTTCAAAACTTAATACTTGTAATAAGAAACATAAAATATGGTTTAGCTTAATTATGAGCTGTAACAAAAATACTTTAAGCTTAATCATAAGCTTATAGGTTATAAAATTATTTTTGAAAAACATTACAATACGGGAATGTTTCGGATTCAATCACACACGTTCGGTACTCGTAACTCACGGAAACCGACACTCACGGAAACCGACACTCTCGGTTTATCTCGAACCCACGAACCATAGCACACCTGAAGCACCCGATTTGAATCCGAAACAACTCACTAACTCACGTGATTAGTATCATAAACGTACATAACTATTTTACGAATAATATTACATATTATAGTTAAAAGACTTTTAGTAGAAACGACTCGGTTAACAATTAGAGTCGGGAGCCGGTACATTCACGACTCGTCGTCGCCGCCGTCGCTGTTCAAACGCATCGTCGCCGACGCGGAAACGAAAGGATGCCGAGTCGCTGTCGTCGCTGCGTAACTCACTCTGCCTCGACACGCTGAGGTTTCGCAGCCCGTGTCTGCACCGTCGCTGCGCGCTGTCACAGCCTCAAGACATCTCACCGAGCCGTTGACGTATCGCTCGAACTGAACAGCCCCTCTTTGCCTTGTCGCTGAACCCGAACAGCCCTCGCTGCTCGCCCGCGACTCGCCGGAACCATCCTTGCTGCATCCTCGTACCTGCGGTACGAGCTCGGAGAGACACGCAGCACCAACAAGAGAGCATGGTTAGATTAAAAATTGAACCGAGGATACCCAAGTTTCTCGATTCGAAATCAATTCCCGAACAAGGCATTCGGAAATCGAACACTCACCCGATCCTAACCCGTCCCACGCTCAGCAACAACAACAACAAAAACCAAAGACGAGCAACACTTTCAACCAAGTAAATTTTCTAAAAAGAACCTATGTTATTCACATCCTAGCGAGTCTCCGACTCGTCTAAAAACACCACAAATTCAGATCCGATCCTACGCATATCAGTACCACACCACAGACAAAACAAAAATCCACTCAACATACTTCAAAGCCAAGCACATACTCTGAAATCCGAAACCTCCAAAAATCAGCCCAAAAGTGAACCAAAACACAACTTACGTGAAAACTGAAATTGAACAAGTAAAACTCCAATTTTCAACACTTAAAATCAGAGTCCTAATCAACAATTAACTGATTCAAGCATCACACATGAAAACCCCCAATTTTCCCTTCCAAATTTTCGGCCAAAATATCCATAAAAATCTGAAAATCCTAACTCAAATAATTTCAGCTCACTACAAGCACAAACCGAGCCCAAACACAAGCAACCCACGAAATCAACCAAATGAACTCAAAAACCCCTAATAGGAAAACATAGGAATCGGACTAGAAACAAAGAAAACGAGTTGGATTTCCTACCTTGATGTAGAAAACGAACCCACAACTCTCGGCTTCTCCTACTCCACGAAATCCCGCTCAACCTTGTGGAGAGAACAAAATCGGAGCCAATGATTCTCAGCGTGATTGAAGAAGATGAACGAAGGAAAAGAAAAAGAAATGGAGATGAAGAAGATGAATAACGGGAAGGAGAAGAAGAGGACGAACTCACCTAAACCACTCCGGCGTCTCTCGGTCGTTGTTCTCTCTTTTTTTTTTCTTCCGTGCGTTTTTTTTTTTCCCCTTCTTGCTTTGGTTTGTTCCAACGTGAAAGTGAAAAGATAAGGGTAATAGAAGAGTCTAGAATACTATATGTGTGGCTGAGAAATTAATGGGATAAGGACCAAAAATAATCCTACTAACTTCCTCATTCTCAAATTTCCTTTCAAATAAACCACCTTTTGTTTGCAAATCGATCCTTTTACTCTCAAAATAAACATCTCGTCCATAATTAAATGGAAACGATTTAGAAAATAAACCGAGATAATTTCTCGTTGATTCTAATTTATTTTGAATATATTTAAGGTGTTTCGGAAATTATTTTCACTCCCGAGACTCTTCTTAGTACTCGAGGACTCACCGAAAATATTATTCGGGAAATTAAAATCATTCGAGTCCAACTCGAAATTCTCAACTCATTCCGAAATCTTTAATTGACCTTAAATATTTATTTTCTAAATCTAGGACCATTTCACGCTCTAGTGAAATTATAATTTGCAACAATACTCGATTCAAGGAAAAAACTCGTTCATTGATTCCAACGTTCACAAGACGAGTTACACAAAAAGCCTTACTTTACAGCATACCTCCGATGAGTCTACGGAACTGATGCTTCTGAGGAAGGGTGACAGATAGGCTAAAGGGTGGGCTTTCAGCTTTTCTATGAGGGGGTTTTTAATATTATTTTATTATTATAATGCTTTAGCTAGCTATAATGCTTTAACCCTATAGGCTACGTAAGCTAGCTAGGGTTTGTGAAAGCTCACACGTCCATTCACCTCTGCTCTCCTCAAAACCTGGTGGTACATTAATCTCTCTCTTCTCTGACACTCCATTCCTCTGCCTCGTCACCTTGATACGTAATAACGTGTGATATATTAAAGCGGATTTATATATGTATGGTTCATTGATTTCAACTATCGCAATTATTGATTTTTGCATAAATGAGATTGTCGTTCGTCATATATAAATTGGGTTCACCGGCTTATCTGCTGTTTTTTAAGACCACAAGCAAAAAGTCACGCGCATGAGAATAGTTTGCGATGAAAAAGAAGAAGAAGAGAGCACAGTGGTTCCCAAAAAGTTCAACAAAGCTCTTCTTACTCTATCTATCTACTTCTTCTCACTTAATTCCTCGTCACGTGACTTCTATTATTATGGCTGTGTATTGCGATGACGATGTGATATGCCCTTGAAAAAGACGTAAATCATAAATAAACAACTAATTAACATATATATGGTTGTGCGTTGAATATAGGAATCTAACCACACTATGTGTATATATAAAAGCCGGAGGAAAATGTTTTTCTTTTAATCTTAATACTACCTTAATTTAACTGTTAACTATTTTCTTTCTCTCTCTCTTTTTTTTTTTTGCTAGCAAACTGTTAACTATTTTCAGGAATCCCCGGTGGGCGATGACGAACAATTTTCATAGCAAGTTAGCAACTTCTTCAACTATAAAAAGTTTTGCCTAAAAATTAAAACCCGTCACAAAAGTATTAACAAAGAGAGTGAGAATAAAGAAACCCACATCCTCATTTTAAAGGAATAATACTAGAATTATGATCACTTTAATAATTTTGTACCAAAATTCATTAATTACATTTTAATAAAAAAAATTATTACTTATCTATAGGAGAGAGAAATGTTTGGTATCAAAATATTTCTAAATGACTAGTCATTTAATTTTTTTTTGTATTTATTTCTTAATCATTTAATTTAATTACATTTAATATTTTAACAAACACATTATGTTTAAAAAATAAATAAACTAACACATTTAACTCTCTCTCTCTCTCTCTCTCTCTCTCTCTCTCTCTCTCTCTCTCTCTCTCTCTCTCTTGCGTGGCTGATTATATGGGTTGTTAAATGCTAACGGCGTCGGACTGCATAAAAGCGACGTATGGTTCATTTTCGTTCTTGATATTTATTTTGTTCTTCGTGTTAGATTTTGTTCTTCCTTTACATTTTTTTCCTAGTTTAGAGTTTAGATCTTTTCATTAATATATAATGTATGCGAAATGGAGTGATATGTGAAGTAAATTAATATAATTTTTTAAAAGTTTTTTGGAATCTGGAAAAAAAAATTATTTCTTTGAAGATCTATTGATATCTTTGTCAATAAATTTTTGTACGTCAATAAATCTTCAAAGAATATGAAAGTGAAGTATTAAAAGAGATGTAATTTATAAGAGAAATGAAAAAGGAAATTAATAAAGTTAAAAAGGTGAATGTACAAAAGGCAGTAATAGTTCCAAATTAAAACACAAGTAATGGGTTTTGATACTATCAAAATGATCATAATTTCGATATTATCTCAATTTTAAATATATGTTTCTCTTTACTCTGGTTTCCATCGAATCTTCTCGAATCTAAATAATTCAATAAAAATTAAATTGGTTGTCGTTTTTTCTTAATTAGATTTTTCATGTTTTACGCATACCCAATTTTTCTTGTGTTGTTTAAATGGAGAGAATATATAAAAGAAAGGAAATTATGATGGAAAATGTTTAACTAACATTGGGATTTCATTGGAAAAATTACATGGATGGTATTTTAAAAGTGCAACGTTCCAAATATAGTTGGTGTTTTGAATCCTTTCAAAGTTTAGAGGTTTTCAAACTGTAAATGTCATCTTTCTTTTAAATAAAATAGTAAACAGTAAATTAAATTAAATATAACCCAAAACAGTAACAATTTTTGGATTAAAAAAAATCTATAAACATAAAAAAAATGACAATTAAAAACTTGAAAAAGATTATTTTTGTGATATATATTTGGACCATATTAGTTTTAAAAAAAACACTATCACAAACAATTTTCACAAATATATTCTATTTTTCATGAAAAATAGGGTGGAAAATAAAGCGTCTAAATTTTAAATGCGGGCCGTATAAATTTCTATTTTCTCACTTTATTCTCATATTTACCCTTTATTTTCCATAACATCAAAAACAAGATATAATTTTTATTTTTCCTCTTAATTTCACTTCCATTTATATGATCACTCGTGTTTTCTCATTCTCTCATATATTGAATTCCAAACGGGTAACAGAGGATAGTCTATGAGGTGTCAGTTTCCTTCTAATGCAATTCTTGCGTATGCGGTCAATCGTGGTATCCTTTTTTTTTTATATAAAATTAAGAAGTAAAAAGTTATTCAACTTTTCGTTTTGTTGCAACTATTTACGATTTTGTATCTTAAGAAGCTTAATAGAATTTCAAGGAATATGCAAATAAAAAAATAAAAATAAAAACTTGTAAATTTCGGATTCACACATCTTATAATACAATGAACTTGATAAGATTATAGCTAGTTTCTAGTAATGGTATCCGATTCTCTACCAAAGTTCATTGAAAAGACCAAGCATTTTGTGCCTTTCTTTTTCTTCTAGCACAAAACATAGCTCACAAAGTTCACAACATCATAGCAAAAAAATAAGAATTTTTTTTTTCCTTTGACATAAATTTTGTTGTTCAGTCACCATATCTTATCCAATGGTGAAAATAATAATAATAAATATTATTTTGCTAATTAATATTCAGAAATGAAAGCTTACCCATAAATAATTGAAATCATACATGCATGTATTATACAAAGAATAATCAAACACGTGCAATTTATGATACTACATAACAAAAAATTGAAACGTAAAAGTCCTTGAATGCTCTCTTTCCTGGATTCAGGCTGAAATACAGCTCAATTAAAAAATAAATATTAATTATTAACTATACGAGATTTAGAAAGAAAAAATCAGAAACCCATAATTGATAATTGTAGTAACTGTTATTACCAATTATTAATCATACGTGATAAAAAAAATAATAAAAAAAAAACCCAAAACTCAAGAATGAATTCATAGAATCATCAATCAATATGAAAAACCACACACAATTCCGAGACCAATACACCAAAACCTACTAGAAAATAAACTCTGTTCACAATTCAAGAAGTGAACCAATCCCTCCGATTAGACTCCACTATCCAGCTAATAGAAAATTAATAGTCTAAAATAATAGATTAAACAACTCTTTTCATAAGCCTACCCAGTACTCCGAACACTTATTTATACTAAAACATAATTAAAATAGCATGGAACTCAATAACTAATGTACTAATTTACCAAACGAGTGTACCATGCTAAGTAGAACTAAAAAAGTCAGGATGAGTCTACGGAAGTGATGCTTCTGAGGAGGGGCTCTTAAGAACGGAGCGAAAGCGTGAGGCACAAAGAGACCTTTGACTCGCCTGACGTGAAGCGCTTCGTTTGTGGGAGCTCGAGCTTGGTGAATATGGTCAAGTTTGCAGCTGGAAAGCAGGATTTCTTCCTCGGTTTCTCCTATTTCGTTTGTGTTCGGTTCGTCCTCGGAATCCCGTGGATTTTCTCCCACGGGCTTGAGTTCGACGTCTTTCAACTCTACTGTCGGTATCTTTTGAATATAGTATACCAACAAAAAAAAAATTATGATCAAGTCAGCGAAACATTCTTCTTCTGATTCACTTTAATTATTGTTGAACACTGAAATCACATTGTGAACGATAAATTAACTTTTAATATTTTGTCCCTTCTTTTGGATTTAGGCTTATAGTTTAGTGGCACGAGAATGGAGATCATCTTCGATCAACATGAATACCATCATTTAGACAAAATTCTGTAAGTGCTCTAAATAGTGGATCATTTTATATGTGTTTTTCGATTTCACAAGAAGAAAGAAAGCTGATATGAACCTTGAAGATTTCAATAGAATGGTACTGAATACAAGATAATCAAGGAATTCGAGAGACCCCAAACTCTCTCAGAAGGCTAGCCTTGCACAAAGGTAAATGATTATTTCTAACCTCTATTTATAGACTAAGTGACAGTCAACATATAAATTATATTTCCAGTCCTAACAAAAACATCTATAGTTCTGGACTATCCCACGAACCACGTATTAAATGAACATTTTGGAGCCAAAATTACCAAGACATGAGAAAAGGAAAGCAATTTTCTTTTGTGTTGTCATACATATTTTGTGTTGTCATACATCTCTTGGCAACGTGAGTGTTGTCGTAACATAACCTTATCACATAATTATTAACCTTATCTCTTTCTGAAAAAAATAAACTTATCTTTTGCAGCCTTTTTTTTTTTTTTTTTGCTTACCCCAATGCTTTTATCTTCTGCCAACTGAAATTTTTTACATTTCATTCATGTCCCACCTCGTTTAATTAAAGTCCCACCTCGTTTTATTAGTTATTTTGTTGGACATAACGTTAAATGACATTTCATTCAAACAACTAATGGTTCGAATAGAATTAACCATGCAAGTGCCACTGTGAAGTTTCAAGACACATGAATGTGAACTAAAATAAATATCCACTTTCTATTCAAAAAGCCATGTTTACGCATGAAACATTATATATAATACGACAACAATATATATACTCTCTTTTTTTTTCAACCCCTATGTGTGTGAATCAATGAGACAAGCTAGAGATATGACATGTGTGACGAGGGATTCTCTTTTGTGTTGTCATACATCTCTTGGCAACGTGAGTGTTGTCATTGTAACATTAATTATTAACCTTATCTCTTTCTGAAAAAAAAAAAAAAAAAAAAAACTTATCTCTTGCAGCTTTTTTTTTTTTTTTTTTTTTGCTTACCCTAATGCTTTTATCTTCTGCCAACCGAAATTTTTTACATTTCATTCATGTCCCACCTCGTTTTATTAGTTATTTTGTTGGACATAACATTAAATGACATTTCTCTCTAACCAAACAAATAATGGTTCGAATAGAATTAACCATGCAAGTGCCACTGTGAAGTTTCAAGACACATGAATGTGAACTAAAATAAATATCCACTTTCTATTCAAAAAGCCATGTTTACGCATGAAACATTATATATAATACGACAACAATATATATATATATATATATATGTGTGTGTGTGTGTGTGTGTGTGTGTGTGTATTGAGCAGGAAATAAAATTTCAGGAAAGGCAGATGTGTCTAAATTTATTTCATAAGGGTAAATTAAAATAATTATTTTATCATATGCTTAATTATTTCAACTCATTTAATTGTTCACTTGATTAAAAAATATGGTTATAAGTATATACTTGTCATGTGTAAACATATAAGATATATGTATGTCTATGGAATTTATGTATGGTATTATATATGTATTTGTGTTATTATAAACCAAACCAAATATCAAATATCAGCCAGTTTACTGGTTCTTGAAAGGAAAAAATAAAAAGGTCCAGTCAAACCTATGTGTAATTGTGTGTTTTAGTCTTGCTCTTAATACAAAATTTCTCTCTTTCCTAAATAACAAGTTTCAAAGCACAAAAAGGACACCATGCATGATTGCCAGTATGAGTGGGATGCAATAATGGTGGGATGCAGAACATTCAACGAATTATTTTTTGTTTCAGCCATGAACTCAAATTATTAGTTTAAATTTTATATATATATATATATATATATATATATCAACATTTAAAAGCAGATTCATATATGAAGACAAAAGTCCCAATAGGACATATTTTTAACTGTAAATGTGTGAGTTGTCTATGCTTCTACTCGAGCATGATCAACTTTTTGTTTGCTCAACTTGCTCTCCATATATTTATTGTTTTGCGTTCATAGGCTCACAATTTTTTTTTTTTTTAATATAAGCTTATTGTTTCTCACGAATTAACAAGTAATAAAAGACAATTTAAAATAATGATTGCATAACCACAAGTTTCCCTATAAATATAGACTTCATCCACAACAAGTTTTCATATCTTTCAACAAACACAGAAGTTAATAACATCACTGCGCTTCTCATCTCTCTCTCTCTCTCTCTCTCTCTCTCCCACTCTCTATATTTGCCTATATCAAGTATCAACCACAAAAAGTTAATATCACCGCTAGAAGCATTTAAAAAAAATATTACCGCTACTCTCTCCCTCTCGCTTGATGTATATATATATATATATATATATATATATATACAAGCAAAATGCCCGCGCGTTGCTTGATGTCTTTTAACAGTAAATTATTGAAATAATAAAAAAAAAATTAATGATGAACATGACGTCAAATAACTTACTAATTGTTAAGATTACATCAATAATATTTCATACATATATTTACATATCTTAATTTATAATGACTGAATTGTACAACTCAAATTGTACCAATGTTATATTTTATTTTACTTCAATGAAAAAAATTATATACACATATACAATAATTACCATATTACAAATCCTATTTCTAAAAATCAAATAGAGAATAAATACAAAATTGCAAATATAGATTATATATACATCTAAGTAAGGAAATTTTCTTCATAGTTAATATTTGTATTATTATTGAAAATCACAATTTTTTTTTTTTTTTTTTATAAAATACACATTTCTAATTATAAATAAATATTTAGCTTCTACACCTTTTTCTTTATTGTTTTTTACATGTAATTTGAGATAGTTGATACAAAACATATACGAAATAGATCAATAACATCATTGTAAATATAAGAGAAACTACATCGAAGACAATATGCAAAGTTGCAAATACAGTCTATGATGCTATATTTTTGTGTGTTTTTATTAAAATTGCTCTACAAATGTGTATTATTCTAGTGGGCTTTCTTTTAAAAAAGAATAGTGGGCTTTTATAAAGCCCATCTGAAACCCTACTACCCCATTATCTCCTCTGCATTTCTCTTTTCACAGCCGCTTCCCCCTCTCTCTCTATACCGATCGTCAATGGCGAAACCTCCATTTTTTACTACCACCAAAAATACATATGCACGCCATAGTCTCGGACATAGTAGAAATATGTGGCTGCGGTGAAACGTCTATGGTATCGGTCTCAGTATCAGACAGTTCGTATTCGATTTATTTGAACCGGTAATCGCATCTCAAACGTATTATTTTTCAGTAGTTATACCTCTACTTTTTTATTCTCTGTAGGGTTTTCTTTTTTTGTTTCATTTGCCCAAAATAAGAAAAATAAGTATTTAACTTGTTATAAGAAAAATATTTCTTTCTTTCTGATGCAAAAAACTTTTCCCAAAAAATCCCAGCCTCTCATCAACGAAAAGAATGAGACCACCACTTCTCCATCCACGGGTGAAGGCTACTTCGCCGATCAGGTCTCATTTTGATGATGTTGTGATTTAAGTTCTGCTAACATTTTTTTGGAAATATTATGGAGGGATTTTTTTATTTTATTTTTTCATGGTAAAACACTTATCTGGGTATTAGTATTAAGCAATTTTCTATAGAAAGACTAATAAAAATAAAGCTTATATATTTCCAATTTGTTGACAGATGCTCCATTATTTTTTTAAGGGGAAGATCTTCTGAACTTCATCAAGTAGGATCTTCTGGTAATCCTTTCCTATCAAAACAATTTAATTAATCTATTTTTTTTGTGCGATACTCGATCTCTCATGAGTCCAGCTTTTCTTTCTTTCTCTTATTGTTCTCGATTGTATTTTTTTTGTTCTATTCTGAAATATACACTTTTTCTCCAGACTGTTCTAATTTACTTGATCATTTCCCCATGTTCGTCAAGATTAGTTCTGCGCTGATGTCGAAGTTGAAGGTCTAGATCTTCCGGCTTATTTACTATCTTAGGCTGAGTATTGCGGATCACATACACTCGGCTTCGAGGACTGCCATTGCCGCATCTTCAACTTCAAGTGGTGGTTCGAACTGATCCACGGGTGAACGTTACCTCGCCGATCAGGTCTGATTTTGTTACGTGTGGTGATGGAGGAAAAGTGAGACTGAACAAAGAGAATGAACAAAAAAAAGTAAAAGAATGAACAAAAGTAAAAAAAAAAAAAAGTAAAAGAATGAACAAAAGATTAAAAAATGAAGTTAAACACAACAAATAGAAATTGATTGTGGTCAGATTGTTACATATTGATGTACAATGGCTGAATTTGTTGTATTGGTCTGATTGTAGTTTTGAAGACGAAAGAGCAGAAGTTGGTGTCGATTTCTTCGGTGAAGGAGCATGGAATATATAGGCCGCTTGGAAAGAAATGAAAAACTTTCCAGAAATTTCATGAAATAGCTGTTGATGATTTTTGCAATGCAAATATCTGGAGAATTCCAGACAATTAATTTACTTCGGGCAGCTCCAACGATTTAAAACTGTCATATGTGGATGTCGGTTTGTATTCCAGAATATTCTAAGTCAGAGTGGCATTTTTGTGATTTTTTTTTTCTTTTAGGAGTAGTTGTAATATTTTAATCAGAATGACATTGGCATGCCATGTAATTATGAGACTTTTAAAGGGTATTTTTGTCAAATTTTTTAAGTGTACTGTAGACTTAACAGTAATATGAGTCTGCGTGAATAGTGATTCCGGATTCTCCTTTATATATATATAATAATATATATATACATATTATATTTATGTTTGTGTTAATTAAAGGAGACATTGGGGTGTATGTTTATAGATGCTGACAGAAGATAGAGAGCACAGATGATTTGAAATGCATGGAAGCTATAGCATCTCACTCATTCGTGCTCTCTATCTTTCTGTCGTCGTCACTTTGATATACAACATTATCACCTAAAGTCCCTCTGGTATAACCTGGTGTTTTTTAATCTAAATTTTTTTTATTTTTTTTATTTACTGTGTTATATTGTTCGTGGGGTATTTTTATGATAGTAGAGTTAATCTTTTGCTTTTATTACAGACGCATTGATTTTAAAATTTTGCCGATCTACATACATCTCTAGGGTTTTTTATGTATATGTATATTTCTAGGGCTGACCTCTAATTTCAGCGTGGCATACAATTTACAGATTCTCATTTGATTATGAGTGTATCGATGATCAAGTTCATTTCGTATTTCTGATGCGTGATTTTCCTACCGAAAGCTAGTTTTGAAAATCCACTCTTTCCATTTAATGTTTTGAATACCTTTTTATTTTACTTTATCCTGACAGATTATTGCAATCCGTATATTTATTCCACTGTTAAGATATATCTGAAGAAATAATTCACCCATACAAATAACATATGAGTTCTGTTATGAACTAGTATTTTTTTTTAGCAACTACAAAACAAAAGCTTTGTTTGGCTTAGTTTAAGTGTTGTATATGTAATTTTGAGATGTTCTTTTCAATACCATCTGTATCAGTGTGCATACATTGGAATGTTTCTAAGAGCTGGAATCTATTTAGTGGCAAGTGTTTCGACACGTTTTTATCGTAAAAGGGTGTTTTGATGTCTGATGTCATAATTATTAAAAAGAAGAAGAAGAAATTTGAAGTCTCATTATGTACATTTTTTATTTATTAGAAGCAAAAATAACTTCCCGTTTATTGCAAACCCTAAACCTACATTATTAGCTATATATAACAAAAAACAAAATATAAGCAAAATAACATATATATCTATGTATGGATTATATGTAATTTCTGCAGATTCAAAACCCTAGAATTGGAGGACGGTGGTGACCGAAAAGCCCTTTTGGAATGGTGGTGACCGGAAAAACCCTTTTGTAGGAACGATGTGATGAAATCAAGTGTGTCTTATTTGGTGAAAGCCAATATCATTCTTCAATAATCTTACCAGCTATTGTAACTTTGGACGATTACAGTTAATGTCGCCACAAACATTATACGACTAATTGGAAGAATGTATATGGGACTGAATGCAAATTAAGTTGTTTTTTAAGTCTTTATCTTTCTGGGAGAGTGTTTTTGAGGGATATAACTTTTTATAATGCCTTTTTATCAAGGGGTATACTTGCAAACATGGATTTAAATGTCGCCGAAATTCCCCGATTTTCGCCGGCGGTGTCGTTTTCGCCGGGAAAACGGCCGACGAACTCATGAAAGTCGTTTTTCCATGTTATTTCGTTTGATTTTCTCTGAAAATGACATGCCGTTTGTCCATGTTATGTCGTTTTCGGCTTGAAACTATAAACTCATATTCTGGAAAAATAAAATGGCGGAAGCAAAATGAGGAAGAAGAAGATGAGAGAGGGGAGAGGAGAGAGACGAAGTGAGAAGAGGGAGAGAGAGAGAGAGAGACCTGACCTACAATACACTACGTATATAATATACAATCACTGCATAATAGATAACATATTATATCATGACCTGACCTATATGCACTAAGGCCCATTTTCAACAAAAATGTGTAATAAGTGGGAAAATTACAATACTAACGCTTATACGCTTCTTTCAAAACATTATAATGTTTTTCTTTTCTTTTTTGAAATATTTAGGATATTAATACATTCAATATACACTCTTTAGTATATATATTACACAATTATACAATTTCAGTCTACATATTTTAGTATACAATTACATGGTACTGTATAAAAAAAAAATTAAAGTGATAACAATGATAAGAGTATACAAAATAATTGAATGAGCGAAAGACACAAATACTACTTCAAAAATGTTAATTTCGATGATAAAATTAATAAGAGCGTTCATTTTGCAGGTGCGTTTGCGCTTGGCCAATTTTGACGCACGTAGGTAAAAACTCAAATTATTATGATGAAATCATGAATTAGGACTACCAACATAATTGCAATCTGTATTGTATAATTTTGTAATAATTTTATTTAGCACTGCAGTTAAATAGCCTTCTTCAATCATTGAAATTTTATTTTAACAGCCAACGTTCGATTGATAATTGAAAATTCGTTACTCAACTTATGAACTAATCGAAAGGGTCAAAAATACCTTTTGACCGGTTTTAAATTAAAAAATAAATAAAATAATAAATTATTTACATGGCAGTTTCTTAACTTAATTAATATTTAATTAATTTTCTTTCTCCATATAATTGTTGATAAGTGTTAATGACAGTTTATCATAGTTTTGTTTTTTGTTTGCTGTTTAAATTGATTAATGGTAGTTTAACAAATGGGTTTTAGAATTACTTGTTTTTTTACGCTATAGTAGATTATAACACACTTTTTTATTTAAAATATTCAGAAATGAAAGCTTACCCATAAATAATTGAAATCATACATGCATGTATTATACAAAGAATAATCAAACACGTGCAATTTATGATACTACATAACAAAAAATTGAAACGTAAAAGTCCTTGAATGCTCTCTTTCCTGGATTCAGGCTGAAATACAGCTCAATTAAAAAATAAATATTAATTATTAACTATACGAGATTTAGAAAGAAAAAATCAGAAACACATAATTGATAATTGTAGTAACCGTTATTACATATAGTGAACGCCGTTAAATAAAACTTGTTATCGTAGAGGGAGACATCTGGCTGAAAAAGCATAACATGCAATGACTAATGACTAAGTTAAGAATTGGAGAGATCGTGATTGTACCACCTTGCTTGTGTTTAGCAGCTGCTGACAAGTAACAGACATGTAATAACATTTGCCACGTTATAATAAGGAAGAATTTCGCAATAATGCGTTTTTTATGAGCAAAAAACAGCTGTATTTATATATATAGACAAATGTCAAGCGTATAAGAGAGGAAAGAAAATACAGCTGCCCAAAGCGACGTGGCTTGCTCAGGATTCATTAGCTTGTTCTTAATTTTTTTTTAATTAATCTATGTAGATAAATGAAAGTTCAGGAAGTATATAACAACAACTCTTTTAATGAGTTGGTTTTGATTGCGAGATTCTACAAAGAAAACATGTCTGAAAATATTTTTGTATTGTTATGAGAAATATCTGATGTTGGACTTAATGTTATGATAGTACCTATAATAATAGAACCGAGAGAGAGAGTATGTGGATAGTAACAAATCTATTTTGAAAGGCGGTTTGACCCATTCTTGTTTGCTTTCTTCAAGTTTCATTATATCTCTGTAACAGTTTAAGAAGAAAAAAGCTTGCGTTTATGCATTGTTTTGAATAATGAAATGTTAAGCAACTTCTGATTCTAATTTTAAATTTTTTTGTATTATGCATTCATATATGTTAACGTTTGGATGGGAGGTATATCCAGGGTGGGCAAAGAAGGGGTGAGAGAGAGATAGAGAGATTGAATTCATAGAATCATCAATCAATATGAAAAACCATACACAATTCCGAGCCCAATACACCAAAACCTACTAGAAAATAAACTCTGTTCACAATTCAAGAAGTGAACCAATCCCTCCGATTAGACTCCACTATCCAGCTAATAGAAAATTAATAGTCTAAAATAATAGATTAAACAACTCTTTTCATAAGCCTACCCACTCCGAACACTTATTTATACTAAAACATAATTAAATAAATAAATAGCATGTAACTCAATAACTAATGTACTAATTTACCAAACCTAAGAGCAGCCAATGCATATGTCACGACCCGCGAGCTCTAGCTCGCACGCGAGCCGCGAAGTACTTACATCTCTTTCCTCCAGAATATTTAAATAAACATAGCATTTGTATATAGTAAGCGGAAATAAATTAAATAGCTATAAGACATATATCATAAGTAATAGAATTTTCGGGGAAATTTTTCGCTTTTATTTCACATACAAGTCTTATAGCGACTATATACATAACAAAACACACTCGTTTGTTTTGGACATATCTTACATATAACTTATATACAAACATGGACGCAAAACAAGTAACTAGAATACAAGTTTACTAGTTACATAATAAAACACCATTTTTCCCCGTTTAAAACAAAAACTCTCATTGCCACAGGTCGAGCGACGCAAGCCTGGACTAGATCTCCTCCTTCTACCCGAGTAAAGCCTTTCCTTTGCCTACATTACCAAGGGTCATAAACTATGAGTCGAAAGACTCAGCAAGTGGGAGTCTATCTAGTAATAAAAGCGACTAGATGACATGTGACGTGCACATAACACATAAATTATGCATGAAAGACATATGATTCCTATCATATGATATGCAAGCACGTGCATACTTACTACATGTGAACTTGTCATCCTGATCTTCAGGTCATCCAACCACCCACTGCAACAACCCTCAGAATGACAAGTAGCCAACCCTCAGACCCGAGCAATTTAATCATGAGGGTGACTCCAAGTTTTAAACTTCGTCTAGGATCCTCTAATGGTACCATCTCCAATCATAGGGGCGCTCAGGAGCTCCCTGAAAGCTCAGACGTGCCCGGCACGCCGGCAGTTACCAATTACAACACTGCGCCCGTCAGGTATCCCTGACAAAAACACAAGTCTTCAGACTTGCTGGTACCACCGACATCTGTTCTTTTTAAATGTTTGGTACCCGATGGAATCAGAGTACAGCCCTAAACTACAACGGGAAGAGCATCGTTTCGAGTAAAACTCGATTAAATATTGTTTAATATGCTCGTCATAGTATTTTGAAAGAGAAATCAAGGTGTGACCCTTGTAGTCCCTAGAACAGATATCTCAGCTGGAATCTGAGAAACGTCTGTCCCTGCTTTTCCCGTAAACCCGTCTATCGGGTGAATCTAAAATTAGTAAGTCAAAGGAAGATTAACTAATCAAATAAGAAACGGCTTGGGTTGTTAGCGGGTTACGCTTGAACTTAACGGGACAAACCCGAAGCTACATTTTCAATAATAGTAGCCGAAGCCTTAATCTTGATTAGTTTGTCAAATTCATGGGCTTTCAACTACTCTTGTTTACTAACACAGTAAAATGCACATAAACATGTGATTCCCTTGGTAAGTAGTTGACTTAATTCCCACTTACATGGACTCCTGATTCGCTAGCTCCTTCCCCCTCTAACGCCTAATCGTTACGGCGATAGCTGAAAATATCTGAGGAATAAAATGGAGCGTTGAACACCATTAGTTCTGCACTAGCAGAAATACTAGTCTACAAATTCTCATCCCAGAGAAACTGAACAAGGCGCACGGAACTCATATCCGTCACACGCAAAACATACGTTCTTACTTAAGAGAATCAGAGAAAACAAGAACACGATTCCCACATGAAACAGTGATCAAGAGAGAGAACAAGTCCTACAAGTAGCGACTAAACATGAAACTCGAGATTAGCTATGCTAAGGAAGCATTTAATAACCCAAATCCCTTGGGCCGAGCCCAAAACTAGAACCGAAACTCAACGTTAAGAACCCAAGAGGGAGAAAAACTTGTTCCTTTCCACAACGATCCACAAGAACCAAAATCACTACTCTTAGACTTGTAAAGAAAGTCTTACCTCTAAGATCATAGAAATTAGAATAACCCGTTGGTTAGACTATAAGCGTAGTTAATAAAACAACCCGTTTAAAAACTATAGATATAGGTTTTGAAAATAATACTAATCTTAATTATGGAAATATGTTATAATAAGTAAAATAATTAATTAAAAATAATTAGAATACTTAGCTTAAATAATAATCAAGAAAGAATAATAATAAGTAAGGTTGTACAAACCTTTATTTTCAAAACCACTTAATTATTTTTTTTCAAAACTTAATACTTGTAATAAGAAACATAAAATATGGTTTAGCTTAATTATGAGCTGTAACAAAAATACTTTAAGCTTAATCATAAGCTTATAGGTTATAAAATTATTTTTGAAAAACATTACAATACGGGAATGTTTCGGATTCAATCACACACGTTCGGTACTCGTAACTCACGGAAACCGACACTCACGGAAACCGACACTCTCGGTTTATCTCGAACCCACGAACCATAGCACACCTGAAGCACCCGATTTGAATCCGAAACAACTCACTAACTCACGTGATTAGTATCATAAACGTACATAACTATTTTACGAATAATATTACATATTATAGTTAAAAGACTTTTAGTAGAAACGACTCGGTTAACAATTAGAGTCGGGAGCCGGTACATTCACGACTCGTCGTCGCCGCCGTCGCTGTTCAAACGCATCGTCGCCGACGCGGAAACGAAAGGATGCCGAGTCGCTGTCGTCGCTGCGTAACTCACTCTGCCTCGACACGCTGAGGTTTCGCAGCCCGTGTCTGCACCGTCGCTGCGCGCTGTCACAGCCTCAAGACATCTCACCGAGCCGTTGACGTATCGCTCGAACTGAACAGCCCCTCTTTGCCTTGTCGCTGAACCCGAACAGCCCTCGCTGCTCGCCCGCGACTCGCCGGAACCATCCTTGCTGCATCCTCGTACCTGCGGTACGAGCTCGGAGAGACACGCAGCACCAACAAGAGAGCATGGTTAGATTAAAAATTGAACCGAGGATACCCAAGTTTCTCGATTCGAAATCAATTCCCGAACAAGGCATTCGGAAATCGAACACTCACCCGATCCTAACCCGTCCCACGCTCAGCAACAACAACAACAAAAACCAAAGACGAGCAACACTTTCAACCAAGTAAATTTTCTAAAAAGAACCTATGTTATTCACATCCTAGCGAGTCTCCGACTCGTCTAAAAACACCACAAATTCAGATCCGATCCTACGCATATCAGTACCACACCACAGACAAAACAAAAATCCACTCAACATACTTCAAAGCCAAGCACATACTCTGAAATCCGAAACCTCCAAAAATCAGCCCAAAAGTGAACCAAAACACAACTTACGTGAAAACTGAAATTGAACAAGTAAAACTCCAATTTTCAACACTTAAAATCAGAGTCCTAATCAACAATTAACTGATTCAAGCATCACACATGAAAACCCCCAATTTTCCCTTCCAAATTTTCGGCCAAAATATCCATAAAAATCTGAAAATCCTAACTCAAATAATTTCAGCTCACTACAAGCACAAACCGAGCCCAAACACAAGCAACCCACGAAATCAACCAAATGAACTCAAAAACCCCTAATAGGAAAACATAGGAATCGGACTAGAAACAAAGAAAACGAGTTGGATTTCCTACCTTGATGTAGAAAACGAACCCACAACTCTCGGCTTCTCCTACTCCACGAAATCCCGCTCAACCTTGTGGAGAGAACAAAATCGGAGCCAATGATTCTCAGCGTGATTGAAGAAGATGAACGAAGGAAAAGAAAAAGAAATGGAGATGAAGAAGATGAATAACGGGAAGGAGAAGAAGAGGACGAACTCACCTAAACCACTCCGGCGTCTCTCGGTCGTTGTTCTCTCTTTTTTTTTTCTTCCGTGCGTTTTTTTTTTTCCCCTTCTTGCTTTGGTTTGTTCCAACGTGAAAGTGAAAAGATAAGGGTAATAGAAGAGTCTAGAATACTATATGTGTGGCTGAGAAATTAATGGGATAAGGACCAAAAATAATCCTACTAACTTCCTCATTCTCAAATTTCCTTTCAAATAAACCACCTTTTGTTTGCAAATCGATCCTTTTACTCTCAAAATAAACATCTCGTCCATAATTAAATGGAAACGATTTAGAAAATAAACCGAGATAATTTCTCGTTGATTCTAATTTATTTTGAATATATTTAAGGTGTTTCGGAAATTATTTTCACTCCCGAGACTCTTCTTAGTACTCGAGGACTCACCGAAAATATTATTCGGGAAATTAAAATCATTCGAGTCCAACTCGAAATTCTCAACTCATTCCGAAATCTTTAATTGACCTTAAATATTTATTTTCTAAATCTAGGACCATTTCACGCTCTAGTGAAATTATAATTTGCAACAATACTCGATTCAAGGAAAAAACTCGTTCATTGATTCCAACGTTCACAAGACGAGTTACACAAAAAGCCTTACTTTACAGCATACCTCCGATGAGTCTACGGAACTGATGCTTCTGAGGAAGGGTGACAGATAGGCTAAAGGGTGGGCTTTCAGCTTTTCTATGAGGGGGTTTTTAATATTATTTTATTATTATAATGCTTTAGCTAGCTATAATGCTTTAACCCTATAGGCTACGTAAGCTAGCTAGGGTTTGTGAAAGCTCACACGTCCATTCACCTCTGCTCTCCTCAAAACCTGGTGGTACATTAATCTCTCTCTTCTCTGACACTCCATTCCTCTGCCTCGTCACCTTGATACGTAATAACGTGTGATATATTAAAGCGGATTTATATATGTATGGTTCATTGATTTCAACTATCGCAATTATTGATTTTTGCATAAATGAGATTGTCGTTCGTCATATATAAATTGGGTTCACCGGCTTATCTGCTGTTTTTTAAGACCACAAGCAAAAAGTCTTGATACCAACGGTGAGGAGAGAAAATTACTCAACAAAGGTAAACAACGACATTCTAAAAATTAGCCTAGACCTGTTAGAAGAAAAAAGAGAAAAAGCCAGATTAAGAAATCTAGCTAATAAGCAAAAGGTTACTCGGTATTTCAACAGGAAAGTCCGACCAAGATCATTCAAAGTCGGTGACAAAGTCCTCAGAAGAGTTTTTCTCCACACCAAAATCCACCAGGAATGAGCCTTCAACGCAAACTGGGAAGGACCCTACATCATCCGAGAAGACTTCGGAAACGGGGCCTACCGGCTACAACAGTTGAGCGGCGATATGGAGAAAAACCCCTGGAATGCTGAGCACCTTCGCCGATTTTACGTTTAAGTTTTTTACTTGTTAAATTTTCAAAAAGCGGCTTGGTCGCACGTACTTATGATTTCAAGTAATTGTTTATCTTTCGTTCCTCTACTCGGAATTAAATCACATTGTGTATTATTCATCTTTCGTTTTTATAGTTTCAACAAAGTAAACTGGGCGGCTGGTTAACTAGCAAACTGTTTTTTAGAAAACTTAAGATTTAAAATATACCTAGTTATACTTTACTTTGCCAAAATTCAGAAACACAAGTAAATTAACACGAAATATAGATCCGACCAAGGATCAATTGTTCAAAACCCAAACGGGTAAAACAAAAATTACATAATAAAGATCTGACCACGGATCAATTGTTCAAAACCCAAGCGGGTTAGCAGAAATTGAAAAGCAAAAAATAATAAATGTAAGCTCTACTCCTGGTCGCCTTCTCCACCCAAATCATCGCTAGCCCTTGACTCCGAGTCGAGATCGAGGTCCGTCGCATCCAGAGTAGGATTCTTCGGACCAAGGAGCCGAACAGCCTCGGTCATTCCAGCGGTATAGAGATCATCGCGCATATCGCGATAATCCTCGAAAGCTTTGTACTCTTCCACCGCCGCTAGGCGAGCAGCCTCAAGGTCTGCTCGGAACTTCCGGGTTAGCTCTGACCGAACCTTGGCCGTCTCATCCCTGGCAGCAGCTCTCTCCTTGAGGAATCGATCATTCCGTTGTCTCAAGGAGGTGAGCTCGGAGCCTAGCAGTCCGACGAGACCGTTCATGCTGACAAAGCTCTGCGATGATCAAAAGGTCAGCCACAATAAGTTATCAAAAAAGGGAAAAGATGCCGACTAGATGAGTAAAAACGTACCGAAACCGCCAAGTCGGTGGCCTGGTTAAGCCTCTCTAAAGGCTCGAACCCGAGAACCTCCTGAACCTTCTCGGCAGGGAAACACTCGCGGAGGAAAGTGACAACCGGAGCCAGAGGATCAGAGGCAGAAGAAGGCTCGGCCAGGCTCTTCACCGGAGAAGAGCTCGGAGGCTCCGAAACCTTCGAAATAGGCAAGGCCGCCCTCTTGCTGGCAGCCGAAGCCTTGGAAGCCTTGACACGTTTCGGATTGGGAGGGATCAGCTCGGGAGCGGATTTCTTTTTCGCCATCTGGGCAATCTCTGTTAAGAAACAAAAATGAAAATGAGAAAAGACTGGAACATATGCAAGTTGATAAGGGGCAAATAGAATACTCACTCGAATATGGGTAATAATAATATTGGTCGAGCAGGTCTGGGTCCGACAACACAAACGTCGACCGATCAGCCTCTGAAAGATCAAAGATCTCTGAGTGAAGTGGTCGCTCGTCCTCGGGGTATTGCGGAAGGGAACCTGGAACCAAACATAAAACATATGAGGAAACCAGAACAAAAACCTGGCTCAGTTTATCAAATAAGAATTCTGAACCAGAGTCACACCCAGTTCCGAGAACGAAGCCCTTATGGGGCACCTTTCATAAGAAGCGTTCCCTTCAACCCAAAAGAAATGGTCTTTCCAAATTTTCTGGCTGGTCGGAAGGCGAGTAACCACCTTAGACTGGTCATCATTAGCCCGAGCGTAATAGTAACCATGCTGCCCTGGGGCCGACTTAAACGAGTAGTATTGCGAAAAGTCTTGCAAAGTGACAGGGCGATCATAAATTTTTGCCCATAGCACGGCCATCCCAACGAAAATCTTATACACATTGGGGACGAGCTGGGTAGGAGAACAACCCAGGTCGGAAACGAACTGGGAAATGAGAGGATGCATTGGCAACCCCCCGATCACGTTCAAAATAGCCTTATTAAACGCAATCTTCCCGGCAGGAGGTTGATCGGCTCTCTCATGTTCCAAAGGTGCCGAGAGGATAATTCCCTCAGCTATCTCAAATTCCCCCCTCAGCCCTTGTATATATTTCTCGGTAACCTGAGAAGTCCAAACCTTGGCCGAAAACTGGCCCTCTTTCCGTTCAAAGACCAAGGCCGCATCCTCTTCCTCTGGGAGATCGACCCCAAATGTCCTCCCACTCGGACCCGGAATGCCTTGAGAAGAGCCCTCTCCTCGGTCCTGCGAAAGAGATAGGCTCGTTGAATCTCGAGATTCCGACCCGCTCTCCCTCGAAGAGGCGGACGAAGACGATATCTCCACAACCATGTTATCCCTACACGACAGGGAAGACGAGTCAAAAACCTTTTTCTCGTTATCAACCCCCTCGGACTCAGGACTGGGAAGCACGCATGATTCATCAAAAGCCATTACAGGGCGGTCCCATCCGATCTCTGGAATATGATACCAAACGCGACTCCTGAGAAAAGGAAACGAGGACCCATCCGACAAGATAACGCTATCGGGATCAGGCTCCGATCGTCGAACGACGCGAGGGTCAAAACTCAGATCAGGACGCGCAAATCCTCCCATAGCCCTAAGGAAGTTGAGAAACTAAGATCCCTAAAGCCCGAAGGGTCCGAATACGAGAAGTAAAGGAAAATACAGACCGCCGAATAACGATCTCAAAACAAAAGGAATGTATCAGATCAATGATAAAAAAAAGCCTTACCCGCAAGATTGGAGGTCGGAAGATCCGAGAAAAAAGCGAGAGAGCTAAGAGCACAGTCTGAGTAAGCAGATCAAGCCGAGAACGCTCCGAGACTAAAATTTAGAAGAAAAAGCGAAATGAATTCAAAAGTTGAGAAAAGGCCTTATATAAAGACCACACGAACGGCGGGGATTAAGCTTGTCCAAGAAGCCAAACACATCTGACCGTCGAAGCAAAAGACGCTACGGTTCGGTAATGCCAGAAATCAAACGACGTCGTACGATGTCCTGCAAAAAGAAAAAAGAATGAGAATTCTACTCGGATCGTCCCGAGGCAAGTAAGCAAAGATGAACACGGTCATGAATTAAGCCGAAATAGTTCCTTACCATTTTTGCTAATAATACTAAGAAACTGGAGGGCAGCTGTTACGGGATAAATTAGTCAGACACCGAGCAGGATAGTCGGACTCCCGAGCAGAAATAAGAATCCAGCACCGAGCTCAGGTTAAGTGAACCCAAGGGCCATCCATTGAAAATGAACGAACCGTTCATAAGTTAAGAACGAAACCCACCGATCAGAACTTCGGAGAGAAGAGAAGAACGTGGGTCAAAGACTAGTCAAAACCAATAGAAAACATGTTTCAAACTCTAAAACGCACACCTTGACGGTTCAGGAACCATACGAAGAGTATTAACCGTCCACATCAGCGAGAGGCGAAAGGCAGTTACCCAAAACCGTCCAGAACGTGGGATTGATCACCCCACGTTCCCCAGAATAACCGTCAAATACACGACCACGAAGCCACACCAGACAAGTATAAATAGAAGCTGCGGCACAGAACGAAGCACGGAACTTTTCACTCACTTTTTCTCACTTAGAACCTCTAGAAAACACTGCTCTCTTGTATTTGATTCGTCTGTACAAAGAGAAAGTCTTGCCTAAATCATCTCTGTACTCGGAGCCCTTGTACTCGGAGTCTGTGTATTTTCGTGAGATATTGTTGTACTAATTTTACAGGTCAACAATGTATATATGTATAATTCAAGCAATAATTTATAAATAAATTCAGACACAAGATTGTTCTAATTATCCCACAAAATGAAACCCAATTGGAGTTTATTTGTGCGGCCTCATTTGAAAACTTTTTTTACGGATATCTTGATGGTCATTCGTATTTGATAATTTCTCGTTTTATTATTCAAAAATACCTCATTTTTTCATTTTTTTTTTCTTTGCTGATTATAATTTTATTAGACTTATTTTTTTTCTGTTTATAGTTTTATTTAACTTTTTGTTAGTTTTTTATAGTTTCTTTAAAAATATCGGCAAAATTTATCTGAAAAAAAAATGGGGCGTCTAGGTATCTAGCCCAAATTGACACCCTCTATTAAAATTATAGCCAAACTATCACAAAATTTAAGTAAGTAGCCCAATCCACTACCAAACAATTTAATATTCCTATATTACCCTTAGTTCAAATAATAGAGCGCAAAACACAATTCCCTCATTCGAAACAAACCTCTCCGCCAAACGAATTTCTTTTACCCTCATTCGCGAACACGAAACCGACGATCTCTCCACTTCCGAAGCCGACGAAGAAAAAATGGTGAGTATCTCAACCTTCAATCTCTGGTAATTTCAAATCCTTCAATCTCTCCACTTCCGGCGCCGACGAAGTAAATTGGTTAGTTAATATTATTAACAATTCTTTGCGATCTCATAAAACACCCAAACTGAAACCCTAGACCTCATCCCCGCTCAATTTTGTGTTAGATTAACCATTAAATTGTAAGTAAATATTATTAACTGAACCCTAGACGTCATCTCCGAACGATTTTGGGTTAGATTATTCATAAAAATGATAAGTAAATATTATTTACAAATCGCCGTTCGATAGTAAATAATATTTACAAATCGCCGTTCGATAGTAAATAATATTTACCATTTGAAAAACAACATACCTGTCTCAGATTTGGCCAAGATCGAGGTCGCCTCGCCGATCTTGACGCAATCGCCGTCGCGGAGCTCGACTCCGGCACCGGGAACGACGGCAAACGCTTGGAGCTAGGGTTGACTTCGGAGAGCATGGAGTGGACCCAGGCGGAGAAATCGGCGGGGTTGTAGTGAACGGTGTCGTCGCAGAGCTGAGGAGCCGAAGCCAAGTCGCCCAAAGTCATCTCGAGCTGCTCGAGCCTCTGCGCCACGTCAGCCATGCTGGAAGATCGGACCTTGTAGCCGAGCACGGCGAGAAGCTCGTCCATTCCTCCGCCGCCAGATTCTTGCTCCTCCTCGCCGGCCCAGCAACCCATGGCCTTGGCCTTCGAGGAAGAGCATTCGCTGGTGTTGGTTTTGGTCATCAAGTCTTGGTGTTCCCTCTTCATTTTTCTTCGATTCATTATTTGATCTCTCGAACCCTATACCAAATGGGTTTCTCAGTGCGTGAGAAATATTTTAGGGGAAATGAATGGGAAAAGGTGGTGTGGATGTGAGAATTGAAGATGGGTGAGAGAGAGAGAGAGATATGCGTAGAAGACGAAGAAGAAGAAGAGGAATTGTAAATAAAATTGGGGGTAAAGGATAATTTTGGAAACTCAAAATAATTTGGGCTATTTTCCTAATAAACTAATAGTTAGACTATTATTTTAAAACTCCTCTCCTCAACTGGCTAGTTGTTTACAAATCTCAATAAAAATTGAGGTATTTGTAAAATGTTTTAAACTTTGAGTTATTCAGAGAATCATCATTCTTTAAACAAAATATTTGTGCAATTTCCACAAATTAAAATCTTATTTTAGGCCCATCTACTCACGCTCTCTCTCCTTCTCCTGTCCATTTTGATGTTTTTATTATTATTATTATTATTCTTCTTCTTTTCCTCTCAATCCAGTATTGACTTTGTTTACCCTCTCATAATTGCGACGAAACATGTAACATCACGCAACTGCAATGATTCGCATTTTAAAGCTTCGAAATAATAACGGAGGCTAAGTTCCAGCTATAGTAAGAGAGTAATTTTTTTATACGAAACGTTATATAGTAAATTCTGCTTCAGATTATATCTTAATACTTTCTAAAGTTTTGTTAAGCTGTCTGCGAATTGTGCTGCTTATTCGCTTTGCGAGAGCGATAAATTCTGCTTCAGATTATATTTTAAGAGGATAATTGACCGCTGAAGGGTATTAGTGCTCCGTTAGGAATCAATAAACAAAACTATAAAATCACAGAGACAGAAATATAGTTGAGAAATGTAAAATTTAAGGGGCCGTTTGGTTTAGTTTTCTAAACTCGTTTTCTGTTTTTAAATTCTGTTTTCTGATTCTAATTTTTAAATTTAAAAAACAGATTTAGAATTACGTTTCATAATATTTTAAATGTTGTTTGGTTATGTTTTCCATTCAATTGTATAGAGATAAAATAGAAAACAATTTTTCATTGTTTTCTGTTTTCTAAATAAATTTCAAAGAAAACAGAAACATGATTCTAAATCTGTTTTCTGAATTTATAACCAAACAGTTTTTCTAAAACTGTTTTCTAGAATTTAGAATCAGAAAACAAAAAACAATAATAGAAAACATAACCAAACGGGGCCTAATGGTCCTAACTTTTATAAGTCTCAAGTCTCCCAAGTCCCAAGTCCCAAGTCCCAAGTCCCAAGTCCCAACAAATGAAAAAGTTATTTAATTTATTTATTAAAGCTTCACCTTCGTCCCGAAGGTGATGACTTTTGAGAAATGAGTCTTTGGTCCCACAACTATTTGGCGTGGTGGCATTACTTTTGAATTTGTCCAGAAACACAATGGACAAATGTTATTTTTTAATCACTTAAAAATAAAACCACACAACACTTTCCGTATTCTTCTTCCGATTATCTACTACATGTCAATGTCATATCATATGCAAAGCAAATCCCAAAACAGCAATTCTTTCTTCTGCTTAAAATTTATATGCCATGTTTTCAGAGTATTTCAGATTCTTTCCTTCTCTTTCTACCGCTTAATTATAATTTATTTGACTTCAAAGCATTCCGGTCTCAGTTGATCTGGTGTAGATTCATCTCAGAGATTTAAGCTATAATTTTGATATAAAAATATGCTAATTAATGGAAAACTTCAAATAATATACGTAAATAATTCTTGTTAATTTGCATTTCTTATGTATAATATAAATATGTAAAAATAAACTGAGGTCAATTAGAGGTTAGGCATTAAATATCAATTTTATTAAAAGTAATATTATTATTACGATAGCGATTATTTATAAAATATTTTTTATTTTAAATTTAATTTGAGTTGCATAGATTGATTTGAATTTGTAAGGGAATTAGAGATTTTCTAACGCGATAAGATTTTTATTAATTTGTCGTTATCGTTATAAAATTAACGGTAATGATTTATGGCACGAGTCACGATTTTTGACGATCCACTCAGAGGTTGCCACGTGCCACCAAAAAGTGATAAACATCCACGTGTTAAATACTGAGTGGATGGTCAAAAATCGTGACCCGTGCTAAATAGCATTCCTCTAAAATTAATTATACATTAATATATATATATATATTTTTTAAATTTAATTTGAGTTGCATAGATTGATTTGAATTTGTAAGGGAATTAGAGATTTTCTAACGCGATAAGATTTTTATTAATTTGTCGTTATCGTTATAAAATTAACGGTAATGATTTATGGCACGAGTCACGATTTTTGACGATCCACTCAGAGGTTGCCACGTGCCACCAAAAAGTGATAAACATCCACGTGTTAAATACTGAGTGGATGGTCAAAAATCGTGACCCGTGCTAAATAGCATTCCTCTAAAATTAATTATACATTAATATATATATATATATATATATATATATATATATATATATATATATATAATGGTACTAGTGCCCTTGCTTTTAAATGATCATTTGTCTTCTTTGTATTTTTCATTTGACTATATTGTTTAATTCGTAGTTGGCAACTTGGTAGTAGTAGACTAGTAGTACAATTTGATAAGAAGGCGCTACAGTGTTAAAAAGAATAATTTTGTTTACTTCTTTATTTCAAAAAAAAAAAAAAAAAACATACATGAAAGCTGAAAAGTGAAAAAAGTAAAGTCATCATCGCAAGGGCCTTTTTGGAAACTAAAAATATGCACGTGACGGTGTATGTCCTCCACAGCCAATGAAAACTCGTAAGCTCGTCGTCTGAAGAGTGAAGACTGAAACTACCGAGCCACTGCAAAGCCAATCCCATCTCGCACATCAATTCCAGGTCACGTTGATTTAGAAAAATAAAATAAATGATAAATTACATGCCACCTAAACTTTTGACCATTTAGGCTTTGTTTGGTAGAGAGGAGGAAAACATGGAAGGAGAGATTGAAGAGGAGGGAAATGGAAGGAAAAGAAATGGATGGATTGTATCTTTCTAAAAACTTGATTGGTATGTTAAGAGGAAAGATTAAAATCCATCCACTTGTTGTTTGGTATAAATAATAAAGAAAAACATGACTATTTTTTATTATACTAATGACATTAATAACTCTTTTATTATATGAGATCAAATCGTGTAATTTATCCAAAAATAATTTGAACAATTTAATATATATTTATATATATATATTAATATTTATATATTATAAAATATGTGAGTAAAATAACTATATTGTCTACATATCAAATATATAATCAAGGTACATAAATAAAAGTATATAACATTAATTTTAAAATTATGTTTAATTTTTACTCATTTTTGTTTCACATCCAAAATAATTTAGAAAATAAATTGTGTATAAAATAATTAGATACTATGAAATTGCATCAATAAATATTATAAATGTAATTTTCATGAATAAAATGCTATGGATTTCTACAATCCTTCCAAAATGGAGGGGAAAGTTTTTTGGTGGGTCCCACGGATACAAATCCATCCCTCCATTTTTTTCTCTTCCTACCAAACAAAGAAAATGCATAATCCATCCCTCCAAATCCCTCATATATAATCCATCCCTCCTATTTTCTCTCATACCAAATAAGGCTTTAACAACGTGGTTCCTACTTTTATTTTTCTTACAGCGTCGCCCTTGAACTTTGACAATCTTACAAACTTAGTCCTTCCGTCAAATTTTGGGAGTGTATTTCGTCTATTTTAACTTGTGTAATAACTTGAATATTTAAAATTACCTATATATCATTTATTTAATTATTTTATATTTAAAATTAATAAATTAAAATTAAAAAATTTCATTTTTCATTTTGTTTGTTGTCTTTTTTTAATACTTTTTTTTATACATTTCCATTATACTTTTTTTTTCACGATAATAGAAAATTAATAATAAATAATAATTCATTTTTACAATTCATTTTTATTAAAAATTCATATTTTACATAATTATTTTATTTTTATTTATTTGTTTATATAATAAATAATAATTTTTAATAATATTAAATCATTATAAAATCAATATTTTTTGTTATTTTACAATTTTGTCCCTGTTTAAATAGTGATGGATTGTTGAGAAAAATAGACGGAAGAACGAAGTTTGTAAGATTGTCAAAGTTCAAGGGCGACACTGTAAGAAAAATAAAAGTAGGGACCACGTTGTTAAATGGTCAAAAGTTCAGAGAGCATTTATGTAATTTATCCTAAAATAAAATAAAAAAATTCCAGGTCACGTGATCCTTTGCCACTTTTTCTTTTTGGCCATCAAGGGTCTTAATATTTACAATATTGATATTTACAAGGAGAACATTAATGAAAGCTCGTGGCTTAAAGACTGGTTGTTCGAAAAACATGGAAAGTCTCTCCATTTTTTTTTTAATTAAACAATTTGAACTTTGATTGAGTTTAATGTTTAAGTTTATCGTTGACAAACATTAAATATTTATAATTTATGTTAGTAAAGTTTTCTATAATTTTATGAATGTTTGTGTTAGGCCGTCTTTTTCTTATGGTAAAAACGACGCCTCAATTGCAAAAACGACGTTACAATATAAAAGGACAATTTAGTCAAATGCTAAAAATACGCATGACTAAAATCAAGCGCCAAGCGCAAGTGACAAGCGCCTAGCGCAAGCACCAAGAGCAAGCGCCAAGCGCCAAGCGCCAAGCGACAAGCGCCAAGCGCAAGCACCAAGAGCAAGCGCCAAGCGCCAAGAGCAAGCGCCAAGTGCCAAGCGACAAGCACCAAGCGCAAGCGACAAGCACCAAGCGCAAGCGACAAGCACCAAGAGCAAGCGCCAAGCGCCAAGCGACAAGCGACAAGCGCCAAGCGCCAAGCGCCAAGCGCAAGCGACAAGCGACGAACGACAAGCGACAAGCGACAAGCGCCAAGCACCGATTTTTTTCCTATAAATAGTTCATTCATTCTCAACTCAAAACTCAATTCACTCTCAAGTCATTCTCTCGACTCAAAATCCTCTCTCGACTCTCAAGTCATTCTCTCGACTCAAAATATTCTCTCAACCCCAGAATTCTCTTAGCCAAATACTCTCCCAACTTCAAAATTATCCCGGATCATAAACAAAGACCGAGAGCCACCTCTCGACGGGAGGAAGAAAAACAAAAATCCAAGAATCCACTCACATAACAAACACACTCGCCCTGAACTACGTCATGACCTGATCCCGCAAAGCGGGTACGTAGGCAGCTCACGAAGAGCACGGTCACACCCCTCATACACCCCCCACACACCCCCCATTCACCCTACTCGCTCCTCAAAAAACACAAATCCTCTTGAGAGTCGAGGAAACGTGACCCTGACAACAAAAGATCGAGACACGTCGCAAGCTCGCACCCCGACACGTGTCCCGTAAATGTTCTCCGAGAAATCGCATTAACATTTTGGCGCTAGAAGGAGGGGATCTCGAGAACAACCACGAGCTCTCCACCGGCAAACTCACTTCCTCCACGGAAGACCACAAAACACCACGTACAACAAATGGCTAGCCACCTAGCTATCTCCGAACGCCCCGCCCCTCCGGCGGGAAGCATCGCATTCAACACTCGGGCCCGAGCCCGCCAAGCCCAAGAGAACGACGCCCCCCGAGAGGAATCTCTCCCCGCGCTCGTTCAAGGCGACCGAGACGCAAGAATGGAGCGAATCGAGACGAGTATCTTTCGTCTCGCCGGCGTTGTCGCGAGACTCGGAGGCCAAGACACCCTCATCAACGACGTCTTCGACGAGCAAGACATACCAGAGTATATCCCGTTGGGACCGGAAATTGGAGACTCGGAGCAAATCCACGACGACAACCCCGAAGGCGAAGCACCCGAACCCTTTCAAGGAGAAAGCGATGACGTCCCCGATCCGAGCATTCAGGACATCGGCCACAACCACCTCGAAGGAGCACGAGGAGTTCATGACCATCACCGACGCCGTCAGGCTAGCCAAGTGATGGTCGAGCCAAGGCCACGAAACCACCCGGCCGCCTCACAAAGCTCTCGCTCCTTCGTCGAGGCTAGAACGGATCGGTCGCGTTCATCCACCCTCGATCGCCGAGGCCACGAAGAGGACGTGGCGGCTAGCGGCGATACTCGAAGGTTCGCGCCACCAAGACGCATCCATAACCTGAGAACCGGGACCCGCCATGACCAAGAGCAAAGGCAACAACCAAACGCTCGATGGGAGATTCCACGGAATCCCCACCCCCCGGCGAACCCCCGAGCGGCAACGGGACCGACCCCGACCGATCCAACTCCACCACACATTGCGCCTCTCGACCAGGCGTCTAACGAAAGAAGACGCACGACAAGACTTGCCCCCGCGGTAACCCCCACTAACAATACGGACGTGATGACACTCTTCCAAAAGTTGAGGGACGAAGTGCAAGACATCAGAGCAACCCAAACATTGACGCCAGACGTCCGCAACATGATGGAAGACGCTGCGTCCCCATTCACCGCGGATATCCTCGCAGAGGATTTTGCGCGCGATTTCCTTCTACCACGCATCCCTGCTTACGATGGAAAGACTGACCCACTTTGTCACATACAGCAGTACCAGATGTGGATGAAAGTGGGGAGACACTCAATGGCGATCATGTGTCAGGCCTTTTGCCTCACTTTGAGCGGCCCTGCCTACCAATGGTTCCTCAAGCTAAGGCCCGGAACCATTCGATCTTTCGAGGAGCTGCAACAAAACTTTCTTGCCCGCTTCGGCGGCTCTAGAGAGAGAAAGCTGGGGAAGAGCCACCTCCGGACAGTCAGGCAGAGGAGGAGCGAATCTCTGCGCGAAGACTTGTCACGTTTCACTGAGGAATCAAACAGAGTTGACAAATTCGAAGATGGCGACGCCATTTCGGCGATTCTCGACGGACTCTTACTTGGCGACTTCCTCAATTCCTTGATCAAGAAAGAGCCAAAGACAATGACCGAGCTCACGGCCCGAGCCGGAAAATACATCACTCTAGAAGAATTTGTTCAGATCCGAAGGACAAACGACCAAGGAAATCGCCGAAGGGAGGACGAAGAGTCCGACGACTGGAAAAGGAAAAAAGCGCGTGCCGACAATTCCGGACGACCTCATGCTAATTCAAAGAGTCTGTTGGTGGATAAATTTCGAGACCACTCGAATTTCACTCCGCTGAACGCCCCGCCTGAAAGAATCTTAGTACTAGCTCGCGAGAAGTTCAGAGCCCCCGAACCTTTGAGGACGGAGCCGGGAAAGAGAGATAGGTCAAAGTATTGCGAGTTCCACAAGGATCACGGGCACTTAACCTCCGAGTGCTTCCATCTGAAAAGGCAAATCGAGGCCCTCATCCAGCAAGGAGAACTGAAAGAGTTCGTCCTCGACATGATCAACAACGCCAGAGCCTCCTCAAGCCAACAAAACGCGACCGCCAACGGAGCAGCACATGGCCGTAACAACCGAGCGGCAACTCCCCTCAACGTCGTCAACTGAAGAGCCGCCCATCAGACTAGAGATCCGTGTCGTATACCGGACCCCAAGGCTTAGATCGCCTATTTTGAAATTGGAATTCGCGACCCCCACGGGGGAATGTTTTAATTTTGCTTTGTCTTTAAAAAACCCCTAAGAGGGTCCGACCTTTGAAATCCGCATCCGCGAAATCCCCTTTTGCAAAAAAAAAAAAAAAAAAAAAAAAAATTTCCCGCTCACGTTGCTGCTTTTGAATAATTTTCAAACTTACGCATTCAGAGAAATAAGAGAGTTAAGAAACAATCAGCCTTACGAGGCCACGTCTTACGAGACTCAATCCTACGGGATCAAGCCTTACGAGGCCACGTCCCACGGGACTCAGCCCCACGGGGTCAGCCTTACGAGGCCACGTCTTACGAGACTCAATCCTACGGGATCAAGCCTTACGAGGCCACGTCCCACGGGACTCAGCCCCACGGGGTCAGCCTTACGAGGCCACGTCTTATGAGACTCAATCCTACGGGATCAAGCCTTACGAGGCCACGTCCCACGGGACTCAGCCCCACGGGGTCAGCCTTACGAGGCCACGTCTTACGAGACGCAGCCCCACGGGGTTAGCCTTACGAGGCCATGTCCCACGGGACTCAATCCTACGGGATCAACCCCACTGGGTTAGCCTTACGAGGTCACGTCCCACGGGACTTAAATTATGCAAAGTCGCGCCCCACGAGGCATACCGCTACAAGATACGTATCTAAATCACAAATGGAAAACCAAACGGTCTAAAGACATCAACGACGAAGCTCTCGGGGAATTCAAATTAAGTTTCTCGCTCGACAAGTCGCACAAGAAACTGGGGGGTTAATGTTAGGCCGTCTTTTTCTTATGGTAAAAACGACGCCTCAATTGCAAAAACGACGTTACAATATAAAAGGACAATTTAGTCAAATGCTAAAAATACGCATGACTAAAATCAAGCGCCAAGCGCAAGTGACAAGCGCCTAGCGCAAGCACCAAGAGCAAGCGCCAAGCGACAAGCGCCAAGCGCAAGCACCAAGAGCAAGCGCCAAGCGCCAAGAGCAAGCGCCAAGTGCCAAGCGACAAGCACCAAGCGCAAGCGACAAGCACCAAGCGCAAGCGACAAGCACCAAGAGCAAGCGCCAAGCGCCAAGCGACAAGCGACAAGCGCCAAGCGCCAAGCGCCAAGCGCAAGCGACAAGCGACGAACGACAAGCGACAAGCGACAAGCGCCAAGCACCGATTTTTTTCCTATAAATAGTTCATTCATTCTCAACTCAAAACTCAATTCACTCTCAAGTCATTCTCTCGACTCAAAATCCTCTCTCGACTCTCAAGTCATTCTCTCGACTCAAAATATTCTCTCAACCCCAGAATTCTCTCAGCCAAATACTCTCCCAACTTCAAAATTATCCCGGATCATAAACAAAGACCGAGAGCCACCTCTCGACGGGAGGAAGAAAAACAAAAATCCAAGAATCCACTCACATAACAAACACACTCGCCCTGAACTACGTCATGACCTGATCCCGCAAAGCGGGTACGTAGGCAGCTCACGAAGAGCACGGTCACACCCCCCACACACCCCCCACACACCCCCCATTCACCCTACTCGCTCCTCAAAAAACACAAATCCTCTTGAGAGTCGAGGAAACGTGACCCTGACAACAAAAGATCGAGACACGTCGCAAGCTCGCACCCCGACACGTGTCCCGTAAATGTTATCCGAGAAATCGCATTAACAGTTTGTATTTTTTTGATGATTAAGTTTTTATTTTATTTTTATAAATGATATTATTGATTAAGATTACATGATATATTATCAATGTTAAGTGCATGTGACATTATTGATCAATATTACATAATTTAAGTGTTAAAGAGACATGCATTTTCGCAGTCCCATGAAACTTAAATCCATAAACTTTCAATCGAGATATGCGTGAGATTAACACTAAATTAAATTTGTGTTACTACTAAATATGCTTATGTTAACTTTTCAATAATATGTTATTATGCTATCGTTTGATAAAAAATATATTTGCATTTTATTTATCGTTGTTCGTGTCTTTTCATTAAATTTTTGTACTTTCAATGATTTTATTAAAAATTTCATAAATATTTCACCCTTTCAATTAATATGATATCTGAACTCTTGATTATTTTAAAAACAATTAAGAATATGTCTAATATTTTTATTATTTTTAAAACAATACTCCCTGTTTGCTTAAAAAAAATAAAAAAACACTCTCTGTTTGATAATTATTTATTCAAAATTCCACTTGACATTAAATATTATTAGTACGTGGAAACTTGCCATTGATGAATATATTTTTATCCATACCAGATAATTTTTTTTTTCTTTGTTTGCCCTCTTTATTTTCTATTCAAAATTGAAATTTAAAAAATAAAAGAAAAATAGAAAATAAATGAAATCATCCGCCTACTTTAAGGCGATAAGTTTCCATCTTAAAAAAAATAACTCTCCTCTTTCTCTCAAGAGTGTTTCTATAAAATTTTTTTTTTTTGTTAAACGTATTATTTCCGGCTCGAAGAACTCTAACTGTTAACCTAGGAATACTTCAATCATCGTCCTTTGTTTATCGATCGGCATCGCTGAGATGTTTATATAACGAATCACGATACGAATCACGATATTGTGTGTATTTCAAGAAAGTTTGAGAGATAAAAGAGGGGACTTTTTTTTTTTCTGGACAAGTAATTTTGTAGAGAGAGAGAGAGAGAGAATGTCTCCAAGTGCGGCTTTGTCTTCTGAGACACAAGCGGAGCTGCTTCGCAAAGACGGAAATAAGTACTTCAAGAAAGATCGTTTCGGAGCCGCCATTGATGCTTACACCGAGGTAATTTGCTTTTGCTCTTAGGTCTTGATCAATTGGGTTTCAAACATGTTCTTACGTTCCTTTTGCTATTTTTTTTTCTTTTATGGGGCTATTGGGTTCTTTCTTAAAAGGCAATCACTCTTTGCCCTGATGTTCCAGTCTATTTGACGAACCGTGCTCTGTGTCACCTGAAAAGGAGGTATGTTTCGCTTTTCATTTCGCCTCATTTCAACCTGATCTGTATGAACGGCTATGAGCTTGTATTTTGATTTCAATTTCGGTCATGGCAGCGAATGGACTAGAGTGGAAGAGGATTGTCGGAAAGCAATTCAACTCGACAATAAATCCGTGAAGGTTAGACCTAATTCCACTTTTCGCTTTTTCGCTTCAATCGCTCTTTGTAACTGTTGGCAATCTAACTTGCTTTTAAATTTTTCAAGTATAAAAAGCCCAAAGAACTTCTTGAATTATGATTGTTCGATGTGAAATGAAAAACTTGCACAAAGTAATGGTTATTTATTATAAGAACTATGATTATAGGACTGAAGGATGGTCATTTTCAATTCGTTTTGAGTATGTGAATCCTATCTTTGTTATCTTCGGGTGTTTAAGCTCTGTATATAATTCCTTTTGAAACTATTTTAGGGGCACTATATGTTGGGACTTGCGTTGTTGCGAAAAGAAGAGTACGCTGACGGAATTAAGCAATTGGAAAGGGTAAGTAATAGTGTGCTTAGTTGTTCGACTTCAACATTGTTCTGTTGGTTCTCTTGTACGTGAAGCCGAAGAGGCTCAAAGAGTTTGTGGATGGATTTTTTTTGTAGGCTCTGGATCTCGGTAGAGGAGCTGACCCCGAGGGTTACATGGTCGATAAGATTTGGGAAGAGCTTTCCAAAGCAAAGTTCATGGAGTGGGAGCACGAATCTACTAAGCGTATGTGGGACATGCAAAATTTGAAGTAAGGTTTTTCATTTCTTTTCTTTTCCTCATACCAGGTTTTGGT